>NC_052319.1:42952387-43025607 GCF_016432855.1 Salvelinus namaycush | reverse complement strand
AACTGTCCTGTATAGACTACTGACCCTGGAACTGTCCCTGTATATAGCTACTGGACCCTGGAACTGTTCCTATATTAGCTACTGACCCTGGAACTGTCCCTGTATATAGCTACTGACCTGGAACTGTCCCTTATATATACTGACCCTGGAACTGTTCCTATTATAGCTACTGACCCTGGAACTGTCCCTTTATATAGCTACTGACCCTGGAACTGTCCCTTTATATAGCTACTGACCCTGGAACTGTCCCTGTATATACTACTGACCCTGGAACTGTTCCATATATAGACTACTGACCCTGGAACTGTTCCCTATATATGCACTACTGACCCTGAACTGTCCCTGTATATAGCTACTGACCCTGGAACTGTCCCTGTATATAGCTACTGACCCTGGAACTGTTCCTATATATAGCTACTGACCCTGGAACTGTCCCTGTATATAGCTACTGACCCTGGAACTGTTCCTATATATAGCTACTGACCCTGGAACTGTCCCTGTATATAGCTACTGACCCTGGAACTGTCCTTTAATAGCTACTGACCCTGAAACTGTTCCTATATATAGCTACTGACCCTGGAACTGTCCCTGTATATAGCTACTGACCCTGGAACTGTCCCTTTATATAGCTACTGACCCTGAACTGTTCCTATATATAGCTACTGACCCTGGAACTACCATGTATATAGCTACTGACCCTGGAACTGTCTGTATATAGCTACTGACCCTGGAACTGTTCTGTATATAGCTACTGACCCGAAACTGTCCTGTATATAGCTACTATGACCCTGGAACTGTCCTGTATATAGCTACTGACCCTGGAACTGTCCCTGTATATATGCTACTGACCCTGGAATGTCCCTGTATTAGCTACGACCTGGAACTGTCCTATATAGCTACTGACCCTGAACTGTCCCTGTATATATTACTGACCCTGGAACTGTTCATGTATATAGCTACTGACCCTGAACTGTACCTATTATAGCTACGACCCTGGAACTGTTCATTATATAGCTACTGCCCCGGAACTGCCATGTATATAGCTACTGACCCTGGAACTGTCCATGTAATAGCTACTAGCTGACCCTGGAACTGTTCATTATATATCTACTGACCCTGGAACTGTTCATGTATATAGCTACTGACCCTGGAACTGTTCATGTATATAGCTACTGACCCTGGAACTGACCCGTGGGTTTTTTTTAGAGAAGGAGGTAGAGAGAGAGAGAGAGAGGAGAGGGGGAGAGATATATATATATATATATATAGAGAGAGAGAGAGAGAGGAGGGAGACGGGGATATATAATATATAATATATATATATAGAGAGAGAGAGAGAGGAGGAGGGGGAGAGATATTAGCTAGAGAGAGAGAGAGAGAGAGAAAGAGGAGAGAGAGAGAGAGAGAGAAGAAAATAAACACTTTTCTGTGCCTAAGTTTCGCTCTCCTTTCCCTCCTCTCAGCAGCTCCTCCAGATGCCAGCAGTTATGCTGTCTGTTAGTGTCTGGTGCTCCAGATGTACTTCACCCCTCTTCATCTGTAAATGTCAGCCCATGTGTGTGAAGAGGAGAGAGAGAATTAAGACACTGTGGATGGGGTGTGGAATTCTTATTATGTCCAGCTGTACAAGTGACCACTTTGTGTGGTGTCAAGATGAAAGTAAAGCATCACACTTTACCTTTAAGGTCAGCAGGGTGAGTCATCACACTTTACCTTTAAGGTCAGCAGGGTGAGTCATCACACTTTACCTTTAAGGTCAGCAGGGTGAGTCATCACACTTTACCTTTAAGGTCAGCAGGGTGTCTTCAAACTTGACCTTTAAGGTCAACAGGGTGTCTTCAAACTTTACCTTTAAGGTCAGCAGGGTGTAAAGGCTCTCAGGACAGAGGGACTGGCCAAATGATTTTCACTAAGGGAAACATTTAGAAACATTTATAAGCCGTGGCGGTGTATGTTATTGTGAACCCTTGCACTGTAGCTATGTGCAAACAGAATTTATTGAATTACTGTGTGACAGATCAAATCTAGGTGTTTGTCCATTCACACGCTAGTCCGTCTCTGTGTGTACAGGTGCTTTCGGGTGTGTGTGTGTGCAGGCGCTTTCCGGTGTTGGTGTTCAGGTGCTTTCGGGTGTGTGTGTGTGTTTGTGTGTGTGGTGTGTGTGTGTGTGTGTGTGTGTGTGTGTGTGTGTGTGTGTGTGTGTGTGTGTGTGTGTGTGTGTGTGTGTGTTGACTATAAGGAAATTGCCCTCATTTGAAGACACACACCTACTCTTCAGATCACACAGAGGACGTTAGCTCAGAGGACACTCACAGTCCCCAGAGGACGTTAGCTCAGAGGACACTCAACACGTCCCAAGAGGAAGTTAGCTCAGAGGAAACTCACACGGTCCTGAGAGGAGTTAGCTCGAGGAAACTCACACAGTCCCGAGAGGAATTAGCTCAGAGGAATCTCACACATCCCGAGAGGAAGTTAGCTCAGAGGACACTAACACAGTCCCGAGAGTAAGTTAGCTCACAGGACACGCACACGGTCCCGAGAGGAAGTAAGCTCGATAACATAATGATACATAGACTGTAAACACTGCTGTAGTAACATAATGATACATAGACTGGTAAACAGACTGCTGTAGTAACATAATGATACAGAGACTGGTAAACAGACTGTTGTAGTAACATAATGATACATATACTGTAAACAACTGCTGTAGTAACATAATGATACAGAGACTGGTAACACTGCTGTAGTAACATAATGATACAGAGACTGGTAAACAGACTGCTGTAGTAACATAATGATACATAGACTGGTAACACTGCTGTAGTAACATAATACAGACTGGTAAACAACAGACTGCTGTAGTAACATAATGATACAGAGACTGTAAACAGACTGTTGTAGTAACATAATGAGACAGAGACTGGTCAACAGACTGCTGTAGTAACATAATGATACTGCTGTAGTAAACATAATGATACATAGACTGGTAAACAGACTGCTGTAGTAACATAATGATACAGAGACTGGTAAACAGACTGCTGTAGTAAATAATGATACATGAACTGGTAACAGACTGTTGTAGTAACATAATGATACATATGACTGGTAAACGAGACTGCTGTAGTAACATAATGATACATAGACTGGTAAACAACTGCTGTAGTACATAATGATACAGAGAACTGGTAAACAGACTGCTGTAGTAACATAATGATACATAGACTGGTAAACACTGTCTGTAGTAACATAATGATACATAGACTGGTAAACAGACTGCTGTATAAACATGATGATACAGAGACTGGTAACAGACTGTTGTAGTAACAAAATGAGACATCAGACTGGTCAACAGACTGCTGTAGTAACATAATGATTACATAGACTGGTAAACAGACTTGCTGTAGTAACATAATGTACATAGACTGGTAAAACAGACTGCTGTAGTAACATAATGATACATAGACGGTAAACAGACTGCTGTAGTAACATAATGATACGAGACTGGTAAACAGACTGCTGTAGTAACATATGATACATAGACTGGTAGACAGACTGCTGTAGTAACATAATGATACATAGACTGGTAAACAGACTGCAGTAGTAACATAATGATACAGAGACTTGGTAAACAACTGCTTGTAGTAACATAATGATACATAGACTGGTAACAGACTGCTGTAGTAACATAATGAATACAGAGACTGGTAAACACTGCTGTAGTAACATAATGATACAGAGACTGGTAAACAGACTGCTGTAGTAACATAATGATACATAGACTGGTAAACACTGCTGTAGTAACATAATGATACAGAGACTGGTAAACAGACTGCTGTAGTAACATGATGATACAGAGACTGGTAAAACAGACTGTTGTAGTAACATAATGAGACATAGACTGGTCACAGACTGCTGTAGTAACATAATGATACTGCTGTAGTAACATAATGATACATAGACTGGTAAACAGACTGCTGTAGTAACATAATGATACAGAGACTGGTAAACAGACTGCTGTAGTAACATAATGATACATAGACTGGTAAACAGACTGCTTTAGTAACAGAATGATACATAGACTGGTAAACAGACTGCTGTAGTAACATAATGATACATAGACTGGTAAACAGACTGATGTAGTAACATAATGATACATAGACTGGTAAACAGACTGCTGTAGTAACATAATGATACAGAGACTGGTAAACAGACTGCTGTAGTAACATAACGATACATAGACTGGTAAACACTGCTGTAGTAACATAATGATACAGAGACTGGTAAACAGACTGTTGTAGTAACATAATGATACATAGACTGGTAAACAGACTGCTGTAGTAACATAATGATACATAGACTGGTAAACAGACTGCTGTAGTAACATAATGATACAGAGACTGGTAAACAGACTGCTGTAGTAACATAATGATACATAGACTGGTTAACAGACTGTTGTAGTAACATAATGATACATAGACTGGTAAACAGACTGCTGTAGTAACATAATGATACATAGACTGGTAAACAGACTGCTGTAGTAACATAATGATACAGAGACTGGTAAACACTGCTGTAGTAACATAATGATACATAGACTGGTAAACAGACTGCTGTAGTAACATAATGAGACATAGACTGGTAAACAGACTGCTGTAGTAACATAACGATACATAGACTGGTAAACAGACTGCTGTAGTAACATAACAATACATAGACTGGTAAACAGACTGCTGTAGTAACATAACAATACATAGACTGGTAAACAGACTGCTGTAGTAACATAATGATACAGAGACTGGTAAACACTGCTGTAGTAACATAATGATACATAGACTGGTAAACAGACTGCTGTAGTAACATAATGATACATAGACTGGTAAACAGACTGCTGTAGTAACATAATGATACATAGACTGGTAAACAGACTGCTGTAGTAACATAATGATACAGAGACTGGTAAACAGACTGCTGTAGTAACATAATGAGACATAGACTGGTAAACACTGCTGTAGTAACATAATGATACAGAGACTGGTAAACAGACTGCTGTAGTAACATAATGATACAGAGACTGGTAAACAGACTGCTGTAGTAACATAATGATACAGAGACTGGTAAACACTGCTGTAGTAACATAATGATACATAGACTGGTAAACACTGCTGTAGTAACATAATGATACATAGACTGGTAAACACTGCTGTAGTAACATAATGATACATAGACTGGTAAACAGACTGCTGTAGTAACATAACGATACATAGACTGGTAAACAGACTGCTGTAGTAACATAATGAGACATAGACTGGTAAACAGACTGCTGTAGTAACATAATGATACAGAGACTGGTAAACAGACTGCTGTAGTAACATAATGAGACATAGACTGGTAAACAGACTGCTGTAGTAACATAATGATACAGAGACTGGTAAACACTGCTGTAGTAACATAATGATACATAGACTGGTAAACAGACTGCTGTAGTAACATAATGATACAGAGACTGGTAAACACTGCTGTAGTAACATAATGAGACAGAGACTGGTAAACACTGCTGTAGTAACATAATGATACATAGACTGGTAAACACTGCTGTAGTAACATAATGATACAGAGACTGGTAAACAGACTGCTGTAGTAACATAATGATACAGAGACTGGTAAACAGACTGCTGTAGTAACATAATGATACAGAGACTGGTAAACACTGCTGTAGTAACATAACGATACATAGACTGGTAAACAGACTGCTGTAGTAACATAACGATACACAGACTGGTAAACAGACTGCTGTAGTAACATAATGAGACATAGACTGGTAAACACTGCTGTAGTAACATAATGATACAGAGACTGGTAAACACTGCTGTAGTAACATAATGATACATAGACTGGTAAACAGACTGCTGTAGTAACATAATGATACATAGACTGGTAAACAGACTGCTGTAGTAACATAATGAGACAGAGACTGGTAAACAGACTGCTGTAGTAACATAATGATACATAGACTGGTAAACACTGCTGTAGTAACATAATGATACATAGACTGGTAAACAGACTGCTGTAGTAACATAATGATACAGAGACTGGTAAACAGACTGTTGTAGTAACATAATGATACATAGACTGGTAAACAGACTGCTGTAGTAACATAATGATACAGAGACTGGTAAACACTGCTGTAGTAACATAATGATACAGAGACTGGTAAACAGACTGCTGTAGTAACATAATGATACATAGACTGGTAACACTGCTGTAGTAACATAATGATACAGAGACTGGTAAACAGACTGCTGTAGTAACATAATGATACAGAGACTGGTAAACACTGCTGTAGTAACATAATGATACATAGACTGGTAAACACTGCTGTAGTAACATAATGATACAGAGACTGGTAAACACTGCTGTAGTAACATAATGATACATAGACTGGTAAACACTGCTGTAGTAACATAATGATACATAGACTGGTAAACACTGCTGTAGTAACATAATGATACATAGACTGGTAAACAGACTGCTGTAGTAACATAACGATACATAGACTGGTAAACAGACTGCTGTAGTAACATAATGAGACATAGACTGGTAAACAGACTGCTGAAGTAACATAATGATACAGAGACTGGTAAACAGACTGCTGTAGTAACATAATGAGACATAGACTGGTAAACAGACTGCTGTAGTAACATAATGATACAGAGACTGGTAAACACTGCTGTAGTAACATAATGATACATAGACTGGTAAACACTGCTGTAGTAACATAATGATACAGAGACTGGTAAACAGACTGCTGTAGTAACATAATGATACAGAGACTGGTAAACAGACTGCTGTAGTAACATAATGATACATAGACTGGTAAACACTGCTGTAGTAACATAATGATACATAGACTGGTAAACACTGCTGTAGTAACATAATGATACAGAGACTGGTAAACAGACTGCTGTAGTAACATAATGATACAGAGACTGGTAAACAGACTGCTGTAGTAACATAATGATACAGAGACTGGTAAACACTGCTGTAGTAACATAACGATACATAGACTGGTAAACAGACTGCTGTAGTAACATAACGATACACAGACTGGTAAACAGACTGCTGTAGTAACATAATGAGACATAGACTGGTAAACACTGCTGTAGTAACATAATGATACAGAGACTGGTAAACACTGCTGTAGTAACATAATGATACATAGACTGGTAAACAGACTGCTGTAGTAACATAATGATACATAGACTGGTAAACAGACTGCTGTAGTAACATAATGAGACAGAGACTGGTAAACAGACTGCTGTAGTAACATAATGATACATAGACTGGTAAACACTGCTGTAGTAACATAATGATACATAGACTGGTAAACAGACTGCTGTAGTAACATAATGATACAGAGACTGGTAAACAGACTGTTGTAGTAACATAATGATACATAGACTGGTAAACAGACTGCTGTAGTAACATAATGATACAGAGACTGGTAAACACTGCTGTAGTAACATAATGATACAGAGACTGGTAAACAGACTGCTGTAGTAACATAATGATACATAGACTGGTAAACACTGCTGTAGTAACATAATGATACAGAGACTGGTAAACAGACTGCTGTAGTAACATAATGATACAGAGACTGGTAAACAGACTGTTGTAGTAACATAATGAGACATAGACTGGTCAACAGACTGCTGTAGTAACATAATGATACTGCTGTAGTAACATAATGATACATAGACTGGTAAACAGACTGCTGTAGTAACATAATGATACAGAGACTGGTAAACAGACTGCTGTAGTAACATAATGATACATAGACTGGTAAACAGACTGCTTTAGTAACATAATGATACATAGACTGGTAAACAGACTGCTGTAGTAACATAATGATAAATAGACTGGTAAACACTGCTGTAGTAACATAATGATACATAGACTGGTAAACAGACTGCTGTAGTAACATAATGAGACAGAGACTGGTAAACAGACTGCTGTAGTAACATAATGATACATAGACTGGTAAACACTGCTGTAGTAACATAATGATACATAGACTGGTAAACAGACTGCTGTAGTAACATAATGATACAGAGACTGGTAAACAGACTGTTGTAGTAACATAATGATACATAGACTGGTAAACAGACTGCTGTAGTAACATAATGATACAGAGACTGGTAAACACTGCTGTAGTAACATAATGATACAGAGACTGGTAAACAGACTGCTGTAGTAACATAATGATACATAGACTGGTAAACACTGCTGTAGTAACATAATGATACAGAGACTGGTAAACAGACTGCTGTAGTAACATAATGATACAGAGACTGGTAAACAGACTGTTGTAGTAACATAATGAGACATAGACTGGTCAACAGACTGCTGTAGTAACATAATGATACTGCTGTAGTAACATAATGATACATAGACTGGTAAACAGACTGCTGTAGTAACATAATGATACATAGACTGGTAAACACTGCTGTAGTAACATAATGATACAGAGACTGGTAAACAGACTGCTGTAGTAACATAATGATACAGAGACTGGTAAACAGACTGTTGTAGTAACATAATGAGACATAGACTGGTCAACAGACTGCTGTAGTAACATAATGATACTGCTGTAGTAACATAATGATACATAGACTGGTAAACAGACTGCTGTAGTAACATAATGATACAGAGACTGGTAAACAGACTGCTGTAGTAACATAATGATACATAGACTGGTAAACAGACTGCTGTAGTAACATAACGATACACAGACTGGTAAACAGACTGCTGTAGTAACATAATGAGACATAGACTGGTAAACACTGCTGTAGTAACATAATGATACAGAGACTGGTAAACACTGCTGTAGTAACATAATGATACATAGACTGGTAAACAGACTGCTGTAGTAACATAATGATACATAGACTGGTAAACAGACTGCTGTAGTAACATAATGAGACAGAGACTGGTAAACAGACTGCTGTAGTAACATAATGATACATAGACTGGTAAACACTGCTGTAGTAACATAATGATACATAGACTGGTAAACAGACTGCTGTAGTAACATAATGATACAGAGACTGGTAAACAGACTGTTGTAGTAACATAATGATACATAGACTGGTAAACAGACTGCTGTAGTAACATAATGATACAGAGACTGGTAAACACTGCTGTAGTAACATAATGATACAGAGACTGGTAAACAGACTGCTGTAGTAACATAATGATACATAGACTGGTAAACACTGCTGTAGTAACATAATGATACAGAGACTGGTAAACAGACTGCTGTAGTAACATAATGATACAGAGACTGGTAAACACTGCTGTAGTAACATAATGATACATAGACTGGTAAACACTGCTGTAGTAACATAATGATACAGAGACTGGTAAACACTGCTGTAGTAACATAATGATACATAGACTGGTAAACACTGCTGTAGTAACATAATGATACATAGACTGGTAAACACTGCTGTAGTAACATAATGATACATAGACTGGTAAACAGACTGCTGTAGTAACATAACGATACATAGACTGGTAAACAGACTGCTGTAGTAACATAATGAGACATAGACTGGTAAACAGACTGCTGAAGTAACATAATGATACAGAGACTGGTAAACAGACTGCTGTAGTAACATAATGAGACATAGACTGGTAAACAGACTGCTGTAGTAACATAATGATACAGAGACTGGTAAACACTGCTGTAGTAACATAATGATACATAGACTGGTAAACACTGCTGTAGTAACATAATGATACAGAGACTGGTAAACAGACTGCTGTAGTAACATAATGATACAGAGACTGGTAAACAGACTGCTGTAGTAACATAATGATACATAGACTGGTAAACACTGCTGTAGTAACATAATGATACATAGACTGGTAAACACTGCTGTAGTAACATAATGATACAGAGACTGGTAAACAGACTGCTGTAGTAACATAATGATACAGAGACTGGTAAACAGACTGCTGTAGTAACATAATGATACAGAGACTGGTAAACACTGCTGTAGTAACATAACGATACATAGACTGGTAAACAGACTGCTGTAGTAACATAACGATACACAGACTGGTAAACAGACTGCTGTAGTAACATAATGAGACATAGACTGGTAAACACTGCTGTAGTAACATAATGATACAGAGACTGGTAAACACTGCTGTAGTAACATAATGATACATAGACTGGTAAACAGACTGCTGTAGTAACATAATGATACATAGACTGGTAAACAGACTGCTGTAGTAACATAATGAGACAGAGACTGGTAAACAGACTGCTGTAGTAACATAATGATACATAGACTGGTAAACACTGCTGTAGTAACATAATGATACATAGACTGGTAAACAGACTGCTGTAGTAACATAATGATACAGAGACTGGTAAACAGACTGTTGTAGTAACATAATGATACATAGACTGGTAAACAGACTGCTGTAGTAACATAATGATACAGAGACTGGTAAACACTGCTGTAGTAACATAATGATACAGAGACTGGTAAACAGACTGCTGTAGTAACATAATGATACATAGACTGGTAAACACTGCTGTAGTAACATAATGATACAGAGACTGGTAAACAGACTGCTGTAGTAACATAATGATACAGAGACTGGTAAACAGACTGTTGTAGTAACATAATGAGACATAGACTGGTCAACAGACTGCTGTAGTAACATAATGATACTGCTGTAGTAACATAATGATACATAGACTGGTAAACAGACTGCTGTAGTAACATAATGATACAGAGACTGGTAAACAGACTGCTGTAGTAACATAATGATACATAGACTGGTAAACAGACTGCTTTAGTAACATAATGATACATAGACTGGTAAACAGACTGCTGTAGTAACATAATGATACATAGACTGGTAAACAGACTGATGTAGTAACATAATGATACATAGACTGGTAAACAGACTGCTGTAGTAACATAATGATACAGAGACTGGTAAACAGACTGCTGTAGTAACATAATGATAAATAGACTGGTAAACACTGCTGTAGTAACATAATGATACATAGACTGGTAAACAGACTGCTGTAGTAACATAATGAGACAGAGACTGGTAAACAGACTGCTGTAGTAACATAATGATACATAGACTGGTAAACACTGCTGTAGTAACATAATGATACATAGACTGGTAAACAGACTGCTGTAGTAACATAATGATACAGAGACTGGTAAACAGACTGTTGTAGTAACATAATGATACATAGACTGGTAAACAGACTGCTGTAGTAACATAATGATACAGAGACTGGTAAACACTGCTGTAGTAACATAATGATACAGAGACTGGTAAACAGACTGCTGTAGTAACATAATGATACATAGACTGGTAAACACTGCTGTAGTAACATAATGATACAGAGACTGGTAAACAGACTGCTGTAGTAACATAATGATACAGAGACTGGTAAACAGACTGTTGTAGTAACATAATGAGACATAGACTGGTCAACAGACTGCTGTAGTAACATAATGATACTGCTGTAGTAACATAATGATACATAGACTGGTAAACAGACTGCTGTAGTAACATAATGATACATAGACTGGTAAACACTGCTGTAGTAACATAATGATACAGAGACTGGTAAACAGACTGCTGTAGTAACATAATGATACAGAGACTGGTAAACAGACTGTTGTAGTAACATAATGAGACATAGACTGGTCAACAGACTGCTGTAGTAACATAATGATACTGCTGTAGTAACATAATGATACATAGACTGGTAAACAGACTGCTGTAGTAACATAATGATACAGAGACTGGTAAACAGACTGCTGTAGTAACATAATGATACATAGACTGGTAAACAGACTGCTTTAGTAACAGAATGATACATAGACTGGTAAACAGACTGATGTAGTAACATAATGATACATAGACTGGTAAACAGACTGCTGTAGTAACATAATGATACAGAGACTGGTAAACAGACTGCTGTAGTAACTTAAAACTTCTTATGGCTGCAGGGGGCGTATTGAAAAACTGGAAAATATGCGCACATTTTCAAACGGCCTCTTAATCAATTTTTGCTCTTACAATATGCATATTATTACTACTATTGGATAGAAAACAGTCTCTAGTTTCTAAAAACGTTTGAATTATTTCTCTAAGTGGAACAGAACTATTTTTACAGCCCATTTCCTATCCGGAAGTGAGATTTCCAACATCGATGTCTCTCTTCAAGACCTTGTCTATAAAAGGGCATGTCACTTAGGACTGTAGAAACACGTCATACGCCTTCCCCTGGGTGTCATGCGGAAGTGAGAGCAGAAAGGACTTGAATATCTCGTCCAGGGTTTGAACACAACCTCTTGGAGTGAGACTTGCGCACTTTATTTTTTTTTTCTGGGCGCGAAGTAGGACCTGTACTTGGCTCCTGGAAAACGCTCGTTAAAGGTGAATATGACCTCCGGCTTCGATTTTATTTGATACATGTCACAATATCATCCTAAAGTATGTTTTTTCAATATAGTTTAATTATATTATTGAAATTTATTCTGGACTTTAGACGTGATGCGACGCAAGAATTTTGTCAAGATGGAGAGGTTAGCGTCGCACTGCCAGTGTGCTTGCTAATTCAAGAGGGAAATCGTTCGTTCTGGATCGAAATAAAGACGTTTCTGAACAAAGGACCCCTTGGAGAACATTCTGATGGAAGATCAACAAAGATAAGGACCCAATTTGGGATGCTTTTTCATATATCTGTCGAACTGTGCTATGCTACCGTTTGACTAGAATCAATGCTGCTGTGTGCTAGCTAATGTAGTAAGCTAATATAACGATATATTGTGTTTTCGCTGTAAAACACTTAGAAAATCGGAAATATTAGCTCTATTCACAAGATCTTTGTCTTTCATTAGCTATCCACCATATATTTTTCTGAAATGTTTTATGATGTGTAATTAGTAGTTGACGTTGGTGTCTGTATTTTCTCTGGCTACTCCCGTGCGATTTCTGACTGTACCTATGATGGTAGCAGTAATGTAAAACTGATTTATAGCTAAAATATGCACATTTTTTGAACAAAACATAGATTTATTGTGTAACATGTTATAGGACTGTCATCTGAGGTAGTTTTTTCTAGGTTATTTAGGTTGGTTCTAGGTTAGTTAGGTTGGCTTGTGCATGCTACTTGCATCCTACTTGTGCTGTGAAAAATGTCTGTCCTCTTTTTTATTTGGTGGTGAGCTAACATAAATATATGTGGTGTTTTCTCTGTAAAACATTTAAAAAATCGGACATGTTGGCTGGATTGACAAGATGTTTATCTTTCAAATGCTGTATTGGACTTGTTAATGTGTGAAAGTTAAATATTTAAAAAAATAGATTTTGAATTTCGCGCCCTGCACTTGAAGTGGCTGTTGTCATATTGATCCCGACTTAGGGCTTGCAGCCCAAACAGGATAATGAGACATAGACTGGTAAACAGACTGCTATAGTAACATATACACTGATGAATGTGCTGTAATGATGCATAGACACCATTGAAACAGAGACAGCTAAACACGTGAATCTGTTCAGTGAACTATACTGACCAAAAATACATTTATAAAACGCAAGAAGTAAAGTGTTGGTCCCATGTTTCATGAGCTGAAATTAAAAGATCTCTGATATTTTCCATATGCACAAAAAGCTTATTTCTCTCAAATGTTGTGCACACATTTGTTAACATCTCTGGTAGTGAGCATTTCTCAAGATAATCCATCCACCTAAAAGGTGTGGCATATCAAGAAGCTGATTAAACAGCATGGTCATTACACAGGTACACCTTGTGCTGGGGACAACAAAATGGCCACTCTAAAATGTGCAGTTTTGTCACACAACACAATACCACAGATGGCTCAAGTTTTGAGGGAGTGTGATATTAGCATGCTGACTGCAGGAATGCCCACCAGAGCTGTTGCCAGAGAATGTAATGTTCATTTCTCTACCATAAGCCGCCTCCAAAATCCAACCGGCCTCAAAACCGCAGACCACATGTAACCACGCCAGCCCAGGACCTCCACATCCGGCTTCTTGATACCAGCCACCCGGACAGCTGATAAAACGGAGTGGAATTTCTGTCTGTAATCAAGTCCTTTTGTTGGGAAAAAGTAATTCTGACTGGCTGGGCCTGGCTCCCGAGTGGGTGGGCCTATGCCCTCCCAGGCCCACCCATGGCTGTGGCCCTGCCCAGTCATGCAAAATCCATAGATTATGGCCTAATTAATTTATTTTGATTGACTGATTTCCCTATTTGAACTGTAACTCAGTAAAATCATTGATGCATGTTGAATTTCTATTTTTGTTCAGTATATTTTACATCTACTCGTACCTAAGTGAGCGCTTCTATTTTGCATTTGTGCACCATTCTGCCCCTAAACGCCACACACACACACACACACACACACACACACACACACACACACACACACACACACACACACACACACACACACACACACACACACACACACACACTGGCTGTGCACTACATCAACAGCAGATTTGCCAGCAGTCAACAAATACTTGTCTCCGGTTACCATTCCTTTCTTATATCCCTGATTTATTTGGGTTAAATTATGCCGTCCACAGCTGCTTTTTTCCCTCTCAATAATTTACCAGTGTGCTGCGCAGTGTCTCCAGAGAGGGCTGCATTAGATTTAATTTCAGGCTCACGTCAGGCAAATTTAGGGCAGTCATGCAGATGCTTCCTGGAAACCTGTATGAAGCAGACTGTGTGACTGTGTGAGAGAGACTGTGTGCCAGTGTGTTCGTGTGCGTGTGTTTGTGCGTTTCGTCCATCTTTTGCATAAGTGTGTATGTCGTAGCTCTGAGCCAGAAGCCTCCATCCCCTCCTGTGCTCTGAGGCCATCCACGTCAGTTTCATTAGTCCGCTCTAGCAGCAGATTGTCTGGGGTAATTCAGAATTAATTGCATGGTTTTACGCGAGTTGCTTCAACAGGGCTCCCATATGGCGCTGTGCACAGTCAAGTGGAGTAGCAACTGACAGCAGAAGGATGCAGTCATAACTTTTAACTTGTTATATATCTTCAAAACCCCAGAACACATTTAGGCAAAAGGCACTGCAACACAGGCTAGTTGAACCGGTCTGCTCACCTGTGTCGCAAATAAAGAAAAAAAATGTATTCTCTGATTTTTTTTAAAACTACAGTATACCTACTTACAGTGGTAGCCTATACACTTCAATGCAAACGATCAACTGTCTGTTCACCTTTAAAAATTGTACTGCCTTTCGGGATGCATAGAGCAACACATTTAAATTAAAAAAGCCTATATAATAAGCCCAATTAAATGAGAGATGTGCATTGTTGTATGTCCACTTTGGAAATATGATCTCATCATAGCCAGAAAAAGGTAAGGGTTTTATTCTGCGATGTTGATGATATACAGTACATGTATGCATTATGTATTGTGTTTATAAATTAGATTGTGTCTACTCGAGACATTTGACTATACAGTACATGTATGCATTATGTATTGTGTTTATAAATTAGATCGTGTCTACTCGAGACATTTGACTATACAGTACATGTATGCATTATGTATTGTGTTTATAAATTAGATAGTGTCTACTCGAGACATTTGACATTACAGTATTCAGACGTAGCTTACAAAACGTCAATTGAAAAGGATGAACCCGTTGTTATACCGTTAAACTGCACCTCGGATCGAATCGCATAGAGCCTTTTATATTTAAAACTGTGAAGTGGGTCCAATGAAATGAGATATAGGACGGATGGTAGCCTATCTCGTCACTTGTTGTAGGCCTATAGGCTATTTCACAAGTATGAAACACTCACACTCAGAGAAGGTGAGGAATTTATTCTGCAATGATCATGGCATGTACTGATCTATCCAGTGCAGTTGGGACGGCGGACAGTTGTAAGTGAATGTATTAATGTCCTCCATGTTGTCAGTGTACGTAACATGATGTACTGACTGGTTTAAATGTGTATGATGTGAGAATGTACGTGTAAGTCATTATTTTAATGAAGGTGATGCCAAAGAAAAAATTCCCAGCCTGGATGGACAATAAAGTTTTATTCTAGTCTTTTCTATTCTACTGCAACGAAATAATTCATAGAATGCATAGATTAAATAAATAGACATTTCGCTCTTCTCATTAACAGCAAATGATCGGATCTTGTTATTATATTTCTACCAGTTGTTTTGTTCTGAACAAGCCGCTCTCTCAAGCACCCAGCAGTTCCAGCAGATGTTCGAGGAGCTGCGGAACTGGCTGGACAACCAGGGTGGTCAAAGAGACTCTACCGCCGACTCCCTCCCCTGCCAGCCCGAGGCTATCCGGACCCTGTTTGCCCAGCAAGACGAGCTTCATCGTGGGGTGGCCAGCCAACGTGGCCCCTGCTCGCCAAGCTACCCACCGGCGGCGAAGAACGATCCTCATATATTCCTGCACCAGACTACTACTAGTCTACCGTTGCCTTCTGGCAATGCAAGACTGCAACCAGTAGAAACTATGGTCTAAAGTTTGTGGGAGGATAAGCACATTCTCACTTGTCAACTTTTGCATGAAAACTGGCACAAACATATTTAGGGATATATTTTGTACATACATAAGTAATATAAATTAGGCCTGAAGTGTACTCATCTCCATACAGCGTCAAGCTCTAATTCACCGCTATGAAACAAAAAAAATCACTTTAGTGAAGCGTCACTGAGTCGGAGGAGGAATCTACAGACATTAATGTAAGGTCCTGCATTGAATTAGCTTCCATTTAGCTGTGCATTTAAAAAATATATATATACAGAAACCAGTGGAAGCTCACCAGAGGAGGAAGGGGAGGACCATCCTCCTCAGTGAATGTCATAAAAAAAAGACTAAGTAAAGATAAGATAAGACTATAGTAAATATATTGACGTCATGAAATAATTTATTATAACACTGTTTTGCAATGAAGGTCTACAGTAGCCTCAAAAGCACTCTGTAGGGTGGAACCATGGTGTAGACGGAGGAGTTCCCATCTTGCTCTGGGTATATTGACTTCAATGCAAAATCTAGGAGGATCATGGTTCTCAAACCATGCCATAGACTTACACAGTAACTATAACAACCTCCGGAGGACATCCTCCAACCTATCAGAGCTCTTGTAGAATTAACTGACATGTTGTCCACCCAATTTAAGGGATCAGTGTAATGGTATTTGTAATGGGTCCTAGGTGTAGTTGGTGTAGAGAGTCAGGCGCAGGACAGCAGATATGAGTAATCAACGTACTTTTACTCAAAATGTCAAATATACAAAGTAACAAATACACGCACACCATGACAGACCGAAAATACATTAAACAATCACAAACCATGGGGGAATAATACTGTTTCAGTATGTGAAGTAGGATGTTAAAGAGAATAATACTGGTTCAGGATGGGAAGTCTTTATATTTGTTTTTACCGTTTTTTACAACCACTTTGGCACTGTTTTCAGAACCTTGTGGTCATTTATCAAAACTCTAGACACACAGGCTGTCCAATGTTCAAAACATTGCATTGTGCATTCATATCTTTAAAGAACACTTGCACTTGCAGAATCTTTGGTTAAAATAACTAATTAATCATGAAATACCATAGGAACATTCATTTAGATCACCGACACACAAGATTCCGATAGTTTCACTGTGTAGTTGTTCGTATAATCATTAAATATTGTAGTACAAAATATGTGATACATGTTTCGTTATGCTACTACACGTAAATACATCACTGTAAAAGGACTAGTAGAGAGAATACTACAGACACAGTGGAGTCATTGAACAAAATATGAAATGTATTGATGAAATACAATAAAATCACAACATAGGTTTCTTTGAATCAAAGCAAAAATTATTAGCTACAAAAAAAGAAAAAAACTACAGTAAAACGTAAACTGCAGTGTTCCTCACCTAGCTTACTGTAAAAAGCAAAACAAAGTTTGATTACTGTACTTCTATATTTCCATCAACCCTGTCTTGTGGATTTGGCCACAGGTTCTCATCCACATCATCCACATCATGTTTTCATTAGCCAAACATCTTGGGAAGAATCTTCGGGCGAATCCAGGCCTGACACTGGTCTGCCGTGATGTCATTGCATGCGTCATCCATGGCCTGGAGAAGGGTGGCTTGTTCGTGAGGGCGCCTATCATATACCTTCCACCTCCATCCTCAATCGGGTTAAGGAAAGGAGAGTATGGGAGTAAGTAAAGGGTGGTAAAATGTGGTTGGGCCTGAAACCATGCTTGCACCATTTGAGCATGGTGGAACCTGACATTATCCCACACAATGACATAGGTCATGCCATCTGCTCTACAGACCTAATTTAGCTCATCAAGGAAGGTTACATTAGAACTGTGAATCATGTGGCTGCCTGCAACTCAATATATAGAGTATATAGAGTAGAGAGCTTTAGATGTTGTTCAACCAAACATTACAACAGGCAAGATGAGTAATCTAAGCAACTTTGACCATGGTATGATTGTTGATGCCACACATGGTGATTCCAGCATCTCAGAAACAGCTGCCTTCCTGGGATTTTTACGCACTACAGTTTCTAGAGTTTACAGAGAATGGTAGGATAAACAAAATACATTCAGTGAGCGGTAGTTCTTTGGGCAAAACACCTTGTTAATGAGAAAGGTCAAAGGAGAATGTCCAGACTCATTCAAGATAACAGAAAGGCCACAAATGCTCAAATAACAGCTGTTTAAAACAGTGTGCAGAAGAGAATCTCTTAACGTACAACACCGTGAATAATTCAGGCTGTTGTGGAGGCAAAAGGGGGTCCTACCCAGTACTATGTAGGTGTACCTAATGAAGTGGCCAGTGAGTAATGTCAAATCTGAAAACATGGTCTGGAAAAGTGGTACATGGGTCCATAGAAACAGTGTCAAATCAAATCAAATTTTATTGGTCACATAGACATGGTTAGCAGATGTTAATGCGAGTGTAGCGAAATGCTTGTGCTTCTAGTTCCGACAATGCAGTAATAACCAACGAGTAATCTAACCTAACAATTCCACAACTACTACCTTATACACACAAGTGTAAAGGGATAAAGAATATGTACATAAAGATATATGAATGAGTGATGGTACAGAACGGCATAGGCAAGATGCAGTAGATGGTATCGAGTACAGTATATACATATGAGATGAGTAATGTAGGGTATGTAAACATAAAAGTGCATAGTTTAAAGTGGCTAGTGATACATGTATTACATAAAAATGGCAAGTAGCAGTAGATGATATAGAGTACAGTATATACATATACATTATATTAAGTGGCATTGTTTAAAGTGGCTAGTGATACATTTTTGATCAATTTCCATCAATTCCATTATTAAAGTGAGCTGGAGTTGAGTCAGTATGTTGGCAGCAGCCACTCGATGTTAGTGGTGGCTGTTTAACAGTCTGATGGCCTTGAGATAGAAGCTGTTTTTCAGTCTCTCGGTCCCTGCTTTGATGCACCTGTACTGACCTCGCCTTCTGGATGATAGCGGGGTGAACAGGCAGTGGCCCAGGTGGTTGTTGTCCTTGATGATCTTTATGGCCTTCCTGTGACATCGGGTGGTGTAGGTGTCCTGGAGGGCAGGTAGTTTGCCCCCAGTGATGCGTTGTGCAGACCTCACTACCCTCTGGAGAGCCTTACGGTTGTGGGCGGAGCAGTTGCCGTACCAGGCGGTGATACAGTCCGACAAGATGCTCTCGATTGTGCATCTGTAGAAGTTTGTGAGTGCTTTTGGTGACAAGCCAAATTTCTTCAGCCTCCTGAGGTTGAAGAGGCGCTGCTGCGCCTTCTTCACAACGCTGTCTGTGTGGGTGGACCAATTCAGTTTGTCCGTGATGTGTACGCCGAGGAACTTAAAACTTACTACCCTCTCCACTACTGACCCGTCGATGTGGATAGGGGGGTGCTTCCTCTGCTGTTTCCTGAAGTCCACAATCATCTCCTTTGTTTTGTTGATGTTGAGTGTGAGGTTATTTTCCTGACACCACACTCCGAGGGCCCTCACCTCCTCCCTGTAGGCCGTCTCGTCGTTGTTGGTAATCAAGCCTACCACTGCAGTGTCGTCCGCAAACTTGATGATTGAGTTGGAGGCGTGCATGGCCACGCAGTCGTGGGTGAACAGGGAGTACAGGAGGGGGCTCAGAACGTACCCTTGTGGGGCCCCAGTGTTGAGGATCAGCGGGGTGGAGATGTTGTTACCTACCATCACCACCTGGGGGCGGCCCATCAGGAAGTCCAGTACCCAGTTGCACAGGGCGGGGTCGAGACCCAGGGTCTCGAGCTTGATGACGAGTTTGGAGGGTACTATTGTGTTAAATGCTGAGCTGTAATCGATGAACAGCATTCTCACATAGGTATTCCTCTTGTCCAGATGGGTTAGGGCAGTGTGCAGTGTGGTTGCGATTGCGTCGTCTGTGGATCTATTGGGGCGGTAAGCAAATTGGAGTGGGTCTAGGGTGTCAGGTAGGGTGGAGGTGATATGGTCCTTGACTAGTCTCTCAACGCACTTCATGATGACGGAAGTGAGTCCTACGGGGCGGTAGTTGTTTAGCTCAGTTACCTTAGCTTTCTTGGGAACAGGAACAATGGTGGCCCTCTTGAAGCATGTGGGAACAGCAGACTGGGATAAGGATTGATTGAATATGTCCGTAAACACACCAGCCAGCTGGTCTGCGCATGCTCTGAGGACGCGGCTGGGGATGCCGTCTGGGCCTGCAGCCTTGCGAGGATTAACACGTTTAAATGTTTTACTCACGTCGGCTGCAGTGAAGGAGAGTCCGCAGGTTTTGGTAGCGGGCCGTGTCAGTGGCACTGTATTGTCCTCAAAGCGAGCAAAGAAGTTATTTAGTCTGTCTGGGAGCAAGACATGCTGGTCTGCAACGAGGCTGGTTTTCTTTTTGTAATCCGTGATTGACTGTAGACCCTGCCTTCATACCTCTTGTGTCTGAGCCGTTGAATTGCAACTCTACTTTGTCTCTATACTGACGCTTAGCTTGTTTGATTGCCTTGCGGAGGGAATAGCTACACTGTTTATATTCGGTCATGTTTCCGGTCACCTTGCCCTGGTTAAAAGCAGTGGTTTGTGCTTTCAGTTTCACGCGAATGCTGCCATCAATCCACAGTTTCTGGTTTGGGAATGTTTTAATAGTTGTTGTGGGTACGACATCGCCAATGCACTTTCTAATAAACTCGCTCACCGAATCAGCGTATTCGTCAATGTTGTTGTTGGACGCGGAACATATCCCAATCCACGTGATCGAAGCAGTCTTAAAGCTTGGACTCAGATTGGTCGGACCAGCGTTGAACAGACCTGAGCGCGGGAGCTTCTTGTTTTAGTTTCTGTCTGTAGGCTGTCTGTAGGCTGGAAGCAACAATAAACATGTCTGATAAAGAATGATGATGAAATATTACATAGATAATATGTTCCACGGTAATTGGGGTCAATGGATCTCGTTATCCTGAAACTTTCATGAACTAAACATGGAATATTGTTTGTCAGTTTCCATAAAACTATGCATTAAGAGTAATGCAACAGTTACTTATCATTTTGAGCAGTTGTATCAATTGATAGTTAGATCATTGTAATGAAATGAATAGACAGTCATTTCAGATGTAATGTGTGAATTGCATTTTGAAATGGTAATACTTTGATGTTATGTTGTGTTATTTTGAACAGGTGATTTTAGTTCAATGAACAAATGATCTTAGCTTTATGTGTATTGTATCCAAGCAATTGGAAAAGCAGCAGCTACTGTCCATGGGGTCCAGAAAAATGAAGGCAGTTCATACAATTATAAAAACATTACAACACATTCACAGATTTCACAACCCACTGTGTGTCCTCAGTCCCCTACTCCACCACTACCACATATCTACAGTACTAAATCCATGTGTATGTATAGTGCGTATGTTATCGTGTGTGTGTGTGTGTGTATGTGCTAATGTTTGTGTTGCTTCACAGTCCCCGCTGTTCCATAAGGTGTTTTTTAATCTGTTTTTTAAATCTAATTTTACTGCTTGCGTCAGTTACTTGATGTGGAATAGAATTCCATGTAGTCATGGCTCTATGCAGTACTGTGTGCCTCCCATAGTCTGTTCTGGACTTGGGGACTGTGAAGGGACCTCTTGTGGCATGTCTTGTGGGGTATACATGGGTGTCCGAGCTGAGTGCCAATAGTTTTGACAGACAGCTCGGTGCATTCAACATGTCTCATAAATAAAAGTAGTGATGAAGTCAATATCTCCTCCACTTTCAGCCAGGAGAGATTGACATGCATATTATTAATATTAACTCTCTGTACATCCAAGGGCCAGCCGTGCTGCCCTGTTCTGAGACAATTGCAAATTTCCTAAGTCCTTTTTTGAAACACCTGACCACACAGCTGAACAGTAGACAAGGTGCGACAAAACTAGGGCCTGTAGGACCTGCCTTGTTGACAGTGTTGTTAAGAAGGTAGAAACTAGGGCCTGTAGGACCTGCCTTGTTGACAGTGTTGTTAAGAAGGTAGAAACTAGGGCCTGTAGGACCTGCCTTGTTGACAGTGTTGTTAAGAAGGTAGGAACTAGGGCCTGTAGGACCTGCCTTGTTGACAGTGTTGTTAAGAAGGTAGGAACTAGGGCCTGTAGGACCTGCCTTGTTGACAGTGTTGTTAAGAAGGTAGGAACTAGGGCCTGTAGGACCTGCCTTGTTGACAGTGTTGTTAAGAAGGTAGAAACTAGGGCCTGTAGGACCTGCCTTGTTGACAGTGTTGTTAAGAAGGTAGAAACTAGGGCCTGTAGGACCTGCCTTGTTGACAGTGTTGTTAAGAAGGTAGAAACTAGAGCCTGTAGGACCTGCCTTGTTGACAGTGTTGTTAAGAAGGTAGAAACTAGGGCCTGTAGGACCTGCCTTGTTGACAGTGTTGTTAAGAAGGTAGAAACTAGGGCCTGTAGGACCTGCCTTGTTGACAGTGTTGTTAAGAAGGTAGAAACTAGGGCCTGTAGGACCTGCCTTGTGGACAGTGTTGTTAAGAAGGTAGAAACTAGGGCCTGTAGGACCTGCCTTGTTGACAGTGTTGTTAAGAAGGTAGAAACTAGGGCCTGTAGGACCTGCCTTGTTGACAGTGTTGTTAAGAAGGTAGAAACTAGGGCCTGTAGGACCTGCCTTGTTGACAGTGTTGTTAAGAAGGTAGAAACTAGGGCCTGTAGGACCTGCCTTGTTGACAGTGTTGTTAAGAAGGTAGAAACTAGAGCCTGTAGGACCTGCCTTGTTGATAGTGTTGTTAAGAAGGCAGAGAATCGCTTCATTATAGACAGACTTCTCCCCATCTTAGCTACTACTGCATCAATATGTTTAGACCATGACAGTTTACAATCTAGTGTTACTCCAAGCAGTTTAGTCATCTCAACTTGCTCAATTTCCACATTATTTATTACAAGATTTAGTTGAGGTTTAGGGTTTAGTGAGTGTTTTGTTCCAAATACAATGCTTTAGTTTTATAAATATTTTGAGCTAACTTATTCCTTGCCACCCACTCTGAAACTAACTGCAGCTCTTTGTTGAGTGTTGCAGTCATTTCAGTCGCTGTAGTAGCTGACGTGGATAGTGTTGAGTCATCTGCAAACATAGACACACTGGCTTTCCTCAAAGTCAGTGGCATGTCGTTATTAAATAAAATTCAATAGCAAGGGGCTTTTTTTAACAGAATAATACTGTTTCCGGATGTGAAGTATCATGTTATAGAGAATAATTCTGGTTCAGGATGTGAAGTAGCATGTTAAAGAGAATAATTCTGGTTCAGGATGTGAAGTATCATGTTAAAGAGATTAATACTGGTTGCGTTTCAGTCATGCGTCACTGGTAATGAATGGTGCATTCTTGTTCCTTGGAGAGGTGGAGATGTAGTAGGATGGCCCTTGTGGGTATCCGTACCTATGTTTGACATGCGCAGACTAGGCTAGTAAACATGCTGAAGCTAGAACCTCGTTGTCGTGCCTCCTTATTTCAGATAATACTACAGTACACATCCCATCCTACTAGCCAGCCTGTACATGCCACCTCACAAATGCAGATATGCAGTGTGTTTTAGGTGATTTTACAGCTAAGTAGCTACTTCACATGCTGATATAGACAATGGTATTATTGAGTGCAGCTATGTTTGCTAGCTAGATACCTATCTAGCTACCTATCTAGCTACCTATCTAGCTAGCCATCCAGCTAGCCATCCAGCCCAGAGAGAGAGCACACTCATTCTTTCTCTCTAACGCATTTACAAGCATTCCGTAGATGGTCCCCTCCCAGCTGGGCGCTACCACAAAGTGGACCCAGTCTAGAAGTCTTGATAAGAATGCAGACCAGACCATGGTGATTAAGAGGGTGTGAAATCTTATCTCACTCCCACTGGTCTTCCAGGAACTATGATCAGCTTAAAACATATACTGTATGGCCATTACTCGTCAGCTCTTTTACAGTGTCTCACTAAAGCAAAGAATGACAGAGAATTTTGAGGATAGGGTTAGATGAGACATACAATGACAAGTATTAAGAATGACGGGTTGAGGAGGAGAATCTGGAGTGGACTGAGTTGAAACATCCAGGCATGGTTGATTAAGAAATATCATGAAATAAACAGAGTAGAATCACTTCCTATTGGATAAACTCTTAGCAGATAGATTGGAATTTGTTTATAGGAAGTGAGACTTTATCATGGGGGCGTTGAAACCCCAACATGGAGTCAACGAGCAGCAGCGCCTCAGAGAAACACAGCCCACGCTAGGTATCAGTACACAACGCAACACAAGTCAACACAGGGAAACTGATTGGGATAAGGACTTGTATAGAGGAGCATTAGGACAGGAAGCAGCCATTTTAAACTGCCTTGTTATCACAGCTGCACAGTTGTCTGATCCAAGATCACATTTTAACCCTGTCATCCCCAAATGAACAAGAGAAAATAGGAAAATATATTTTTGAAACTTCATTTTAGGAAGAACATTTCTACGAATTTTGACTTTTGATGAAAAGAAAGAACCAAGAGTTGGATTGAACACAAAAACAACACCGTGCTGCTCACACATACATTTAAAAAAAGTTTTATTGTAATCGTTAACACCTTTTTTCCATAACCAATTAAAGCATGCGTCTCTGTTGATTTAATTGGTTGGATGGCGATGGAAGGCGGGACTTCTTCAGCTTTCGGTTGGGGTTTGGTTGAGAGAGTTCATGGTTAACAAGAGTGTTGCTATGGTCTCGAAGCTTGTTGCCGAGTAATTTGTAACTCAGCATCCAATCAGTGCTTTATGATCTTCCCATCTGTCAGTGTGGATTCTTTTCCATATTGCTCGCTGAATGATGCAGATCCTAGGATTAAACTTCTGAACCGATTTACAACACAATATTTACATGACTACGTGTGTCTCTACTTCCCATGTAAAATGGTGGACGTAAGATAATGAATCATAGACGTTAATGTGTCCTTTAGAAACAGATGGAGACTGAATCGTCTACCTCTAGCACCATCAAACTCAACTCTGGACCTCGAAGCCGGCTCCACTGCATTTTCTTCATGCTTCCCCTCTAATCAGGGACTGATTTAAAACTGGTGGGTGCAGTTAAATATCAGGTAGAACAGAAAAGCAGCAGACTCTGGACCTTGTAGGGTAAGGGTTGAATACCCCATCAAGAAGGTAGAAATGACACGTGCAGATGGGAATTAGAGAAATTATATTTTCTGCCATTCACGAGAAGTGGGTTAATGTAAGCACTTTGTTCTACAGTAGGTTAGTACCAACAGAAAGCTTTTAGAGAACAGTTTCTAAAATGCAAAGTAAACTACAAGTCCATCATCAGCCAATTGTGAATTACTATGGACACTTTTCTCTGAATCCTAACTTGAAAAATGACTGTGTAACTCACTAACTCTAAAATTCACTAGCCCTAACCCCAACCCAAGAATTCACTAATCCCAACCCTAAAATTCACTATCCCTAACCCAAACCCTACAATTCACTAACCCTAACCCCAACCCTCACTAACCCTAACCCCAACCCTAAAATTCACCTACCCTAAACCCAACCCTAAATTTGATAACCCTAACCCCAACTCTAAAATATACAAACCCCAACCCTAAAATATACAAACCCCAACACTAAAATGTACAAACCCCAACCCTAAAAAGTACAAACCCCAACCCTAAAATGTACAAACCCCAACCCTAAAATGTACAAACCCTAACCCTAAAATATACAAACCCCAACCCTAAAATGTACAAACCCCAACCCTAAAATGTACAAACCCCAACCCTAAAATGTACAAACCCTAACAACAAAATATACAAACCCCAACCCTAAAATATACAAACCCCAACCCTAAAATGTACAAACCCTAACCCTAAAATATACAAACCCCAACCCTAAAATCTGCATGGAAGTCATATTAGGAATCAGCCCTTGTTCATTTTGTTTGGACCAGTCTGACCGTACGAAAACAGTATTGCTTTTCACAATGATTTAAATAGGAACCATAGGGAAAGAATGACTGAAATGACTCTCTTCAAATGATAGCCCTCCTCATTAACCTTATCTAATCAACAATCCAAATAGCTGACTTGAAAGAAAACTTGTTTGAAGCTATAAATGTACTGCCTGCCCAGGGACTAAATAATTACATTTCTCCAGAACTGCTGTATTTCAGTTTGGTCTGATCTGAGAGAGGCAATCTCAGAATAATGTAATGAAGGAAACTAGTCCCGACATGTCAGAGTTACAACATCTGTTACTGCACACATAGCCGCAGGAAGTAGGGGCACTGAAGCAGGAAGTAGGGGCGCTGAAGGTGCTGCAGCACCCCCTGATAAATGTAAATAATGTTTCCAAAATGTTGTATTTACTCCTGTAGAGAAGAAGATCACAGATTTGAATCTCACTGATGCCATGCTACTATAAAATAATAAATGTGTTTACATGATTAATGATAAAGCTAATTCATGTTACAAATTCATGTTAAATTAAATTACGCTCTCGTTGGCTGGCCCTCGCTTCATACTCGTCGCCAAACCCACTCCAGGTCATCTACAAGACCCTGCTAGGTAAAGTCCCCCCTTGTCTCAGCTCGCTGGTCACCATAGCAGCACCCATCTGTAGCACGTGCTCCAGCAGGTATATCTCTCTGGTCACCCCCAAAACCAATTCCTCCTTTGGCCGCCTCTCCTTCCAGTTCTCTGCTGCCAATGACTGGAACGAACTACAAAAATCTCTGAAACTGGAAACACTTATCTCCCTCACTAGCTTTAAGCACCAGCTGTCAGAGCAGCTCACAGATTACTGCACCTGTACATAGCCAATCTATAAT
Organism: Salvelinus namaycush; assembly: GCF_016432855.1. Classification (NCBI taxonomy): domain Eukaryota; kingdom Metazoa; phylum Chordata; class Actinopteri; order Salmoniformes; family Salmonidae; genus Salvelinus; species Salvelinus namaycush. The sequence goes on along the minus strand of NC_052319.1, from coordinate 42,998,189 downwards.
TTAGCCCAAACAACTACCTCTTCCCCTAGTGTATTTTTTATTTTATTTTGCTCCTTTGCACCCCATTATTTCTATCTCTACTTTGCACATTCTTCCACTGCAAATCAACCATTCCAGTGTTTTACTTGCTATATTGTATTTACTTCGCCACCATGGCCTTTTTTTTTGCCTTCACCTCCCTTATCTCACTTCATTTGCTCACATTGTATATAGACATATTTTTCTACTGTATTATTGACTGTATGTTTGTTTTACTCCATGTGTAACTCTGTGTTGTTGTATGTGTCAAACTGCTTAGCTTTATCTTGGCCAGGTCGCAATTGTAAATGAGAACTTGTTCTCAACTTGCCTACCTGGTTAAATAAAGGTGAAATAAAAAATAATAAAAAATAAAGGTCAAAACAGCTAACCTAAGCTAGCAGTGTTATTAATATTCTTATTGAAACATGTTCTCAGAATGTATTTACCTTAAAATAACTTATCTTTTTTTGTTCTCAGAACTTGAGTAAAACTTCCCAGAATAAATTCTTAGTGAACCATAGAAAAACATTCTCATAACCTCCCTGCAACATAAACATTTACAATACAGGCAAAATGTTCACTTCCTCAGAACTTAAAAAAAAAATATTATGTTTCAACGTCCTGTTAGGACAAATGATAAATAAAGGATAAATAAATAAATAACGTCGGGAAATGTATGCCTTCATTCCCAGAACCAATGGGAAACCAACCCCCCCCCCCCCCCCCCCCCCCCTCCCCAGCAACCCCAACACAAAACATCTTCCAAAATAAAATAAATGTTTATTTGTCACAAGCGCCGAGTACAACAGGTGTAGACCTAACCATGAAGAGCTTACAAGCCATTAACCAACAATGCAGAGTAAGAAAACATTTGCTAAATTAACTAAAGTTAATTTTTTTTAAGTAACACAATAAAATAACAATAACGAGGTTATATACAGGGTGTTACGGTACAGAGTCAATGTGGAGGCTATATACAGGGTGTTACGGTACAGAGTCAATGTGGAGGCTATATACAGGGTGTTACGGTACAGAGTCAATGTGGAGGTTATATACAGGGTGTTATGGTACAGAGTCAATGTGGAGACTATATACAGGGTATTACGGTACAGAGTCAATGTGGAGACTATATACAGGGTGTTACGGTACAGAGTCAATGTGGAGACTATATACAGGGTATTACGGTACAGAGTCAATGTGGAGGCTATATACAGGGGGTGCTGGTACAGAGTCAATGTGGAGACTATATACAGGGTATTACGGTACATAGTCAATGTGGAGACTGTATACAGGGTATTACGGTACAGAGTCAATGTGGAGGCTATATACAGGGGGTGCTGGTACAGAGTCAATGTGGAGACTATATACAGGGTATTACGGTACAGAGTCAATGTGGAGACTGTATACAGGGTATTACGGTACAGAGTCAATGTGGAGGCTATATACAGGGTATTACGGTACAGAGTCAATGTGGAGACTATATACAGGGTATTACGGTACATAGTCAATGTGGAGGCTATATACAGGGGGTACTGGTACAGAGTCAATGTGGAGACTATATACAGGGTATTACGGTACAGAGTCAATGTGGAGGCTATATACAGGGGGTACCGGTACAGAGTCAATGTGGAGGCTATATACAGGGGGTACTGGTACAGAGTCAATGTGGAGACTATATACAGGGGGTACTGGTACAGAGTCAATGTGGAGACTATATACAGGGTATTACGGTACATCGTCAATGTGGAGGCTATATACAGGGTGTTACGGTACGGAGTCAATGTGGAGGCTATATACAGGTGGTACCGGTAGAGAGTCAATGTGGAGGCTATATACAGGGGGTACCGGTACAGAGTCAATGTGGAGGCTATATACAGGGGGTACCGGTACAGAGTCAATGTGGAGGCTATATACAGGGGGTACCGGTACAGAGTCAATGTGGAGGCTATATACAGGGGGTACCGGTACAGAGTCAATGTGGAGGCTATATACAGGTGGTACCGGTAGAGAGTCAATGTGGAGGCTATATACAGGGGGTACCGGTACAGAGTCAATGTGGAGGCTATATACAGGGTGTTACGGTACAGAGTCAATGTGGAGACTATATACAGGGGGTACCGGTAGAGAGTCAATGTGGAGGCTATATACAGGGGGTACCGGTACAGAGTCAATGTGGAGGCTATATACAGGGTGTTACGGTACAGAGTCAATGTGGAGACTATATACAGGGGGTACCGGTACAGAGTCAATGTGGAGGCTATATACAGGGGGTACCGGTAGAGAGTCAATGTGGAGGCTATATACAGGGGGTACTGGTACAGAGTCAATGTGGAGACTATATACAGGGGGTACTGGTACAGAGTCAATGTGGAGACTATATACAGGGGGTACCGGTAGAGAGTCAATGTGGAGGCTATATACAGGGGGTACTGGTACAGAGTCAATGTGGAGGCTATATACAGGGTGTTACGGTACAGAGTCAATGTGGAGGCTATATACAGGGTGTACCGGTAGAGAGTCAATGTGGAGGCTATATACAGGGGGTACTGGTACAGAGTCAATGTGGAGGCTATATACAGGGTGTTACGGTACAGAGTCAATGTGGAGGCTATATACAGGGTGTACCGTTACAGAGTCAATGTGGAGACTATATACAGGGTGTTACGGTACAGAGTCAATGTGGAGGCTATATACAGGGTGTACCGGTAGAGAGTCAATGTGGAGGCTATATACAGGGGGTACCAGTACAGAGTCAATGTGGAGACTATATACAGGGGGTACTGGTACAGAGTCAACGTGGAGACTATATACAGGGGGTACTGGTACAGAGTCAACGTGGAGACTATATACAGGGGGTACCGGTACAGAGTCAATGTGGAGGCTATATACATGGTATTACAGTACAGAGTCAATGTGGAGGCTATATACAGGGGGTACCGGTACAGAGTCAATGTGGAGGCTATATACAGGGGGTACTGGTAGAGAGTCAATGTGGAGGCTATATACAGGGGGTACCGGTACCGAGTCAATGTGGAGACTATATACAGGGGGTACCGGTAGAGAGTCAATGTGGAGGCTATATACAGGGGGTACCGGTAGAGAGTCAATGTGGAGGCTATATACAGGGGGTACCGGTAGAGAGTCAATGTGGAGGCTATATACAGGGGGTACTGGTACAGAGTCAATGTGGAGACTATATACAGGGGGTACCGGTAGAGAGTCAATGTGGAGGCTATATACAGGGTGTTACGGTGCAGAGTCAATGTGGAGACTATATACAGGGGGTACCGGTAGAGAGTCAATGTGGAGGCTATATAGAGGGGGTACCGGTACAGAGTCAATGTGCGGGGATACAGGTTATTCCAGATAATTGAGGTAATCTGTACATGTAGGTAGAGGTAAAGATTTTTCACACACTGTACATAGATTTTTCTATTGTGTTATTGACTGTACGTTTGTTTATTCCATGTGTAACTCTGTGTTGTTGTTTCTGTCACACTGCTTTGCTTTATCTTGGGCAGGTCTCAGTTGTAAATGAGAACTTGTTCTCAACTGGCCTACCTGGTTAAATAAAGGCAAAACATTTTTTTTTATAAAAAAGAGACTATGCATAGATAATAAACAGTGAGTAGCAGCTGTGTAAAAAAGCGGGTAAATGTAAATAATCTGGGTAACCATGTGATTAACTGTTCATCAGTCTTATGGCTTTGGGGGTAGATGCTGTTCAGGAGCTTTTTGGACCTAGACTTGGTTCCGGTACCGCCTGCCGTGCAGTAGCGGAGAGAATATTCTGTGAATCCTGCTGCTATGACTGCACAACAGATTCCTAGCGTGACCCTGACAGCAGTGAGGCTTTGACAATATGATAATGTTCCTATCACACTCTTCATAATGTGAGAGAGCTGTCTCTGGCTGGAATTCGAGGTTAGTTCAGTCATTATTATTCCACTTTAACCCAGGCTAACAAAACCCTAGTCTTTGTTGTTTGTTTCTGTCACAATGTATCTCTGTTGTTGTTGTGAAACCAATGACATGTACGAGAGGGGAACAAAGATGGAGGTCACAGATCCTATCAGGTTGTGAGAATTTGGCCGGCCGTCAGATCTGTTTATGATTAGAAAATATACCTCATAGAGCAAAGGGTTCTCAAACCTCTCCTCGGGGACCCCAACCATTCCATGTATTTGAACTACACAGGTAGTATACCTAATTCAACTAACCATCGATCCCTTGACGAGATGAATCAGGTAAGTTAGTTCAAGGAGAGGTTTGAGAAACAATGTCACAGAGAGTGAGAAGTAACTGACAGAGATCTGATGGCCTGCAGGGTCTCTTCTCTTTATGGTTATTTGAAAGGTGAAAGGTCAGGCCCACTCATGGGGCAGATGCTTTTTATTTAATTAACTCTGTGGGCACACCTGGGGCAACGGTGTGTGTGTGTGTGTGTGTGTGTGTGTGTGTGTGTGTGTGTGTGTGTGTGTGTGTGTGTGTGTGTGTGTGTGTGACTGTTACCTCACCTGCCCATCCCTAAGATAAGATCTGTGTTCCAATAAGAGGTCAGAGGTCAGTGAGAGAGTGGCCTTCAGGCTGTGTGCTGACAACAGAATGAGCAGCTGTCATGTTGTCGTGACAACTTATTTCTTCTTTATGGAGTATTACATTTTTTCCTTTAATCGTCACCATGTGTCTGTAGAAAGCTTTATTCACAAACTCCATCAATATGTTTTCTTAATCGTAAAAAGGTGATTGTTTTCAGTTTGAAGTTTTCATTTGTAAATCAAATACATTGAATATGTCGTCAATTTGATTTAAGACGGTATTGCAGTAGAATCTGGCTGCAGACGCAACCCACTGTGTGGCCAGCTGATCTGTAGACAGTGAAATGTCCTGCCACCATTGAGGATCACGCTCAGGTCGCCTCTCCAGACATGGGAGTCAGAGCGTCTCTGATCTTAGCTGCCTGCCAGGCTCCACCACCTCTAGACCCTCCAGACTTCCAGACCCTCTAACCACATGGCAGGGATGGCCAGGGCAGGGTAGGACTGGGCAGGGTGACAACCCATGGCAGGCAGAGGCAGGAGCCATGGGTCAGGGGCTGGTACTGTCCACCAGCTCTCCCCAACCCACCAACCCTGTAAACTCCCCAGCGCCCCCAAATTATTTCCTGACAATTTCTGAACAGTCTTACTGGCTCCTGTCGTAGCTCCAGCATATGATTCCATTTAAATGGTTATATTTTATGACAATGGTATTCAGGCATCCTCACAACAGCAGTATTTAGGCATCCTCATAGCAGCAGCACTCAGGCATCCTGACACCTACTCATCTTGTAAAACCGGTCCCTCTTTTAGTGAGAACTGCAGGGCTTGGTCAAGGCTGTTTTTAGCCCGTCCTTTACAGAGATGGAGAACGACTGAGTGTAAGGTGAGCAATCGCCGTAGAGCGCAGGAAATGGCCTCTGGGTAAAACGGGGTGCAATTTTGTTTAAAAGAGGTCAGCTGTGTTCGCTCTCCATTTACTGAGCACAGCAGGCCTTCTCTCCTATTGGCTCTTCTATTCTCCCCTCTTTTATTCATTATAAAGAGGGAATGGAAAGACAAAGGACAATAATTTGTAGTTCCAACCAATTAAATCAAAATGAGAGGAGGGTACAAGGGTATTGACAGAATTACAATCTCTGAGACAACATTTAACCTCTTTCAATGACTCCTCCCACCTACAAGGTTTCCATGACTCCTCCCTCCCACACAAGGTTTCCATGACTCCTCCCTCCCACACAAGGTTTCCATGACTCCTCCCTCCCACACAAGGTTTCCATGACTCCTCCCTCCCACACAAGGTTTCCATGACTCCTCCCTCCCACACAAGGTTTCCATGACTCCTCCCTCCCACACAAGGTTTCCATGACTCCTCCCTCCCACACAAGGTTTCCATGACTCCTCCCTCCCACACAAGGTTTCCATGACTCCTCCCCCCCACACAAGGTTTCCATGACTCCTCCCTCCTACACAAGGTTTCCATGACTCCTCCCTCCCACACAAGGTTTCCATGACTCCTCCCTCCCACACAAGGTTTCCATGACTCCTCCCTCCCACACAAGGTTTCCATGACTCCTCCCTCCCACACAAGGTTTCCATGACTCCTCCCTCCTACACAAGGTTTCCATGACTCCTCCCTCCCACACAAGGTTTCCATGACTCCTCCCTCCCACACAAGGTTTCCATGACTCCTCCCACCACCACAAGGTTTCCATGACTCCTCCCACCAACACAAGGTTTCCATGACTCCTCCCTCCCACACAAGGTTTCCATGACTCCTCCCTCCTACACAAGGTTTCCATGACTCCTCCCTCCCACACAAGGTTTCCATGACTCCTCCCTCCTACACAAGGTTTCCATGACTCCTCCCTCCCACACAAGGTTTCCATGACTCCTCCCTCCCACACAAGGTTTCCATGACTCCTCCCACCACCACAAGGTTTCCATGACTCCTCCCACCAACACAAGGTTTCCATGATTCCTCCCACCAACACAAGGTTTCCATGACTCGTCCCACCCACACAAGGTTTCCATGACTCCTCCCACAAACACAAGGTTTACATATAAAAATCATGAACAATTCCTGCGTTGTGGAATCCACATCTGTGCTCACATGGATGTGTAGAATTCATGCTGAACAGTGTGTTGGCTTCAGGAGGTCCGTGGTGTTATAGCTTTACTGTGCTACTCAGTAAAACCTCAGTAAAATTGATGTTTGACCTTCCATTCAAATGTTAATGTGAAAAAGGCCTGAGGGTGAAGGAGAGCCTCCTCGCAGACCCTGAGTGGAGAACATGTGGAGCAAAGTGTGTGCGTGTGTTTGTGGAAAGTGTGTGCGTGTGTGTTTGTGGAAAGTGTGTGCGTGTGTGTTTGTGGAAAGTGTGTGCGTGTGTGTTTGTGGAAAGTGTGTGCGTGTGTGTTTGTGGAAAGTGTGTGCGTGTGTGTTTGTGGAAAGTGTGTGGGTGTGTGGGTGTGTGTGTGTATGCATGTGCGTGGAATGCAAGGGAGATAAATACCATTTGATTTGACTATAACATGCTCCGAATACAACAGGTGAAATACTTACTTACAAGCCCTTAACCAACAATTCAGTTAAGAAAAATACCCCCCAAAATAAAAATAAAATAAAAGTAACACATAATTAAATAGCAGTAGCAAAATAACGATAGTGAGGCTTTATACAGGGGGTATGGGTACAGAGGCAATGTGCAGGTACTACTCTGTCAGAGGAACATATATAAGATATTAGTGTTTCATATGTTTTCAGAGATGGAATGGGATGGCGCCAGAGAAGAACGCTCGTGTCTCCACCGATTGTGTTTTTTGTGTTCATTTATTTGCGTTGTTTGTAACTTATTTTTGAACTTATTTTGTACATAATGTTGCCGTTAACGTCTCTTATGACCGAAAATAACTTCTGGACATCAGGACTATACAATATACAATATACTGCTTTCTCGGGAACAGGCTTAGATCCCCTTGAATTGTGTGAAGAGGAGGTGGAGAAAAAGGGGCCAGAGGGCGTTCTGCCTTCTGAGAATTCATAGGCGATTGAATAAATCCCCGCTTCCTTACATTCTGCGAGCAAAAGTGCAATCTTTGGACAATATAATAGATAACCTACGCGGAAGATTAAACTACCAACGGGACATTAAAAACTGTAATATCTTATCCTTCACTGAGTCGTGGCTGAACGACGACACTATCAACATACAGCTGGCTGGTTATACGATGCACCGGCAGGCTGTGACACTATCAACATACAGCTGGCTGGTTATACGCTGCACCGGCAGGCTGTGACACTATCAACATACAGCTGGCTGGTTATACGCTGCACCGGCAGGCTGTGACACTATCAACATACAGCTGGCTGGTTATACGCTGCACCGGCAGGCTGTGACACTATCAACATACAGCTGGCTGGTTATACGCTGCACCGGCAGGCTGTGACACTATCAACATACAGCTGGCTGGTTATACGCTGCACCGGCAGGAGAGAACACTATCAACATACAGCTGGCTGGTTATACGCTTCACCGGCAGGCTGTGACACTATCAACATACAGCTGGCTGGTTATACGCTTCACCAGCAGGCTGTGACACTATCAACATACAGCTGGCTGGTTATACGCTGCACCAGCAGGAGAGAACACTATCAACATACAGCTGGCTGGTTATACGCTGCACCGGCAGGCTGTGACACTATCAACATACAGCTGGCTGGTTATACGCTGCACCGGCAGGCTGTGACACTATCAACATACAGCTGGCTGGTTATACGCTGCACCGGCAGGCTGTGACACTATCAACATACAGCTGGCTGGTTATACGCTTCACCAGCAGGCTGTGACACTATCAACATACAGCTGGCTGGTTATACGCTGTACCGGCAGGCTGTGACACTATCAACATACAGCTGGCTGGTTATACGCTGTACCGGCAGGCTGTGACACTATCAACATACAGCTGGCTGGTTATACGCTGCACCGGCAGGCTGTGACACTATCAACATACAGCTGGCTGGTTATACGCTTCACCAGCAGGCTGTGACACTATCAACATACAGCTGGCTGGTTATACGCTGCACCGGCAGGCTGTGACACTATCAACATACAGCTGGCTGGTTATACGCTGTACCGGCAGGCTGTGACACTATCAACATACAGCTGGCTGGTTATACGATGTACCGGCAGGCTGTGACACTATCAACATACAGCTGGCTGGTTATACGATGTACCGGCAGGAGAGAACACTATCAACATACAGCTGGCTGGTTATACGCTGCACCGGCAGGCTGTGACACTATCAACATACAGCTGGCTGGTTATACGCTGCACCAGCAGGCTGTGACACTATCAACATACAGCTGGCTGGTTATACGCTGTACCGGCAGGCTGTGACACTATCAACATACAGCTGGCTGGTTATACGCTGCACCGGCAGGCTGTAACACTATCAACATACAGCTGGCTGGTTATACGCTGCACCGGCAGGCTGTGACACTATCAACATACAGCTGGCTGGTTATACGCTGCACCGGCAGGCTGTGACACTATCAACATACAGCTGGCTGGTTATACGCTGCACCGGCAGGCTGTGACACTATCAACATACAGCTGGCTGGTTATACGCTGCACCGGCAGGCTGTGACACTATCAACATACAGCTGGCTGGTTATACGCTGCACCGGCAGGCTGTGATACTATCAACATACAGCTGGCTGGTTATACGCTGCACCGGCAGGCTGTGACACTATCAACATACAGCTGGCTGGTTATACGCTGTACCGGCAGGCTGTAACACTATCAACATACAGCTGGCTGGTTATACGCTGCACCGGCAGGCTGTGACACTATCAACATACAGCTGGCTGGTTATACGCTGCACCGGCAGGATAGAACACTATCAACATACAGCTGGCTGGTTATACGCTGCACCGGCAGGCTGTGACACTATCAACATACAGCTGGCTGGTTATACGCTGCACCGGCAGGCTGTGACACTATCAACATACAGCTGGCTGGTTATACGCTGCACCAGCAGGCTGTGACACTATCAACATACAGCTGGCTGGTTATACGCTGCACCGGCAGGCTGTGACACTATCAACATACAGCTGGCTGGTTATACGCTGCACCGGCAGGAGAGAACACTATCAACATACAGCTGGCTGGTTATACGCTGCACCGGCAGGCTGTGACACTATCAACATACAGCTGGCTGGTTATACGCTGCACCGGCAGGCTGTGACACTATCAACATACAGCTGGCTGGTTATACGCTGCACCGGCAGGCTGTGACACTATCAACATACAGCTGGCTGGTTATACGCTGTACCGGCAGGAGAGAACACTATCAACATACAGCTGGCTGGTTATACGCTTCACCAGCAGGCTGTGACACTATCAACATACAGCTGGCTGGTTATACGCTGCACCGGCAGGAGAGAACACTATCAACATACAGCTGGCTGGTTATACGCTGCACCGGCAGGCTGTGACACTATCAACATACAGCTGGCTGGTTATACGCTGCACCGGCAGGCTGTGACACTATCAACATACAGCTGGCTGGTTATACGCTTCACCGGCAGGCTGTGACACTATCAACATACAGCTGGCTGGTTATACGCTGCACCGGCAGGCTGTAACACTATCAACATACAGCTGGCTGGTTATACGCTTCACCAGCAGGCTGTGATACTATCAACATACAGCTGGCTGGTTATACGCTGCACCGGCAGGCTGTGACACTATCAACATACAGCTGGCTGGTTATACGCTGCACCAGCAGGCTGTGACACTATCAACATACAGCTGGCTGGTTATACGCTGCACCGGCAGGCTATGACACTATCAACATACAGCTGGCTGGTTATACGCTGCACCGGCAGGCTGTGACACTATCAACATACAGCTGGCTGGTTATACGCTGTACCGGCAGGCTATGACACTATCAACATACAGCTGGCTGGTTATACGCTGTACCGGCAGGCTATGACACTATCAACATACAGCTGGCTGGTTATACGCTGTACCGGCAGGCTGTGACACTATCAACATACAGCTGGCTGGTTATACGCTGCACCGGCAGGCTGTGACACTATCAACATACAGCTGGCTGGTTATACGCTGCACCGGCAGGCTGTGACACTATCAACATACAGCTGGCTGGTTATACGCTGCACCGGCAGGCTGTGACACTATCAACATACAGCTGGCTGGTTATACGCTGCACCGGCAGGATAGAACAGCGGCGTCTGGTAAGACAAGGGGTGGCTGGTTATACGCTGTACCGGCAGGATAGAACAGTGGCATCTGGTAAGACAAGGGGTGGCTGGTTATACGCTGCACCGGCAGGATAGAACAGCGGCATCTGGTAAGACAAGGGGTGGCTGGTTATACGCTGTACCGGCAGGATAGAACAGCAGCGTCTGGTAAGACAAGGGGTGGCTGGTTATACGCTGCACCGGCAGGATAGAACAGCGGCGCCTGGTAAGACAAGGGGCGGAGGACTATGTATTATTGTAAATAACAGCTGGTGCACGACATCTAAGGATGTCTCGAGCTATTGCTCACCTGAGGTAGAGTATCTCATGATAAGCTGTAGACCACACTATCTACCGAGAGAGTTTTCTTCTGTATTGTTTGTAGTTGTTTACATACCACCACAGACTGAGGCTGGCACTAAGACAGCAATGAATGAGCTGTATTCCGCCATAAGCAAACAAGAAAACGCTCACCCAGAGGTGGCGCTCCTAGTAGCCGGGGACTTCAATGAAGGGAAACTGAAATCTGTTTTACCAAATTTCTATCAGCTTGTGCGACCAGAGGGAAAAAAACTCTGGACCACCTTTACTCCACACACAGAGACACAAACAAAGCTCTCCCTCGCCCTCTATTTGGCAAATCTGACCATAATTCTATCCTCCTGATTCCTGCTTACAAGCAAAACATTTAAGCAGGAAGCACCAGTAACTAGATCAATAAAAAAGTGTTCAGATGAAGCAGATGCTAAGCTACAGGACTGTTTTGCTAGCACAGACTGGTTCCGGAAGACTGTGTGATCACGCTCTCCACAGCCAATGTGAGTAAGACCTTTAAACTGTTCAACATTCACAAGGCAGCGGGGCCAGACGGATTAACAGGACGGATTAACAGGATGTCAGTAAAGTGTCTTCACTGACATTTACAACCTCTCCCTGACCGAGTCTGTAATACCAACATGTTTCAAGCAGACCACCATAGTGCCTGTGCCCAAGAACACTAAGGTAACCTGCCTAAATGTAGCCATGAAGTGCTTTGAAAGGCTGGTCAAAATCTAATATTAGATAAAGGGAACCTGAGTGAACAAATAAAACAACAAATATATTCTAGCACCAGCTGTTTCCCAAAGACTGTGTGATCATGCTCTCTGCAGCCGATGTAAGACCTTTTAAACAGGTCAACATTCACAAGGCCGCAGGGCCAGACGGATTACCAGGACGTGTACTGCGAGCATGCGCTGACCAACTGGCAAGTGTCTTCACTGACATTTTCAACCTCTCCCTGTCCGAGTCTGTAACACCAACATGTTTTAAGCAGACCACCATAGTGCCTGTGCCCAAGAACACTAAGGTAACCTGCCTAATTGACTACTGACCCGTAGCACTCACTTCTGTAGTCATAAAGGACTTTGAAAGGCTGGTCATGGCTCACATCAACACCATTATCCCAGAAACCTTAGACCCACTCCAAATTGCTTACCGCCCCAACAGATCGATAGATGATCCAATCTCAATTGCACTCCACACTGCCCTTTCTCTCCTGGACAATAGGAACACCTATGTGAGAATGCTTTTCATTGACTACAGCTCAGCGTTCAACACCATAGTGCCCTCAAAGCTCATCAATAAGATAACACCTCCCTCTGCAACTGGATCCTGGACTTCCTGACGGGCTGCCCCCAGGTATTAAGGGTAGGTAACAACACTTCCGCCATGCTGATCCTCAACAGGGGGCCCCTCAGGGGTGCGTGCTCAGTCCCCTCCTGTACTCCCTGTTCACCCATGACTGCAAGGCCAGGCACGACTCCAACACCATCATTAAGTTTGCCAATGACACAACAGTGGTAGGCCTGATCACCGACAACAACGAGACAGCCTATAGGGAGGAGGTCAGAGACCTGGCAGTGTGGTGCCAGGTCAACAACCTCTCCCTCAACATGATCAAGACAAAGGAGATGATTGTAGACTACAGGAAAAAGAGGACTGAGCACACCCCCATTCTCATTAATGGGTCTGCAGTGGAGCAGGTTGAGAGCTTCAAGTTCCATGGTGTCCACATCACCAACAAACTAATATGGTCCAAGCACACCAAGATAGTCGTGAAGAGGGCACGACAAAACCTAATCCCCCTCAGGAGACTGAAAATATTTGGCATGCGTCCTCAGATCCTCAAAAATTTCTACAGCTGCACCATCGAGAGCATTCTGACTAATTAAATCACTGCTGGTAAGGCAACTGCTTGACCTCCAAACTCAAGGCACTACAGAGGGTAGTGCAAGCCAGTACATCACTGCGGCTAAGCTTCCTGCCATCCAGGACCTCTATACCAGGCACTGTCAGAGGAAGGCCCTAAAAATAATCAAAGACTCCAGCCTCCCTAGTTAATGACTGTTCTCTCTGCTATCGCACGGCAAGCGGCAACGGAGCGCCAAGTCTAGGTTCAAGAAGCTTCTAAACAGCTTCTACCCCCAAGCCATAAGACTCCTGAACATCTAATCAAATGGCTACCAAGACTATTTGCTTTGCCCCCCCCCCCCCCTCTATTACACCGCTGCTACTCTCTGTTGTTATCATCTATGCATAGTCACTTTAATAACTCTACCTACATGTACATATTACCTCAACTAACCGGTGCCCCCCGCACATTGACTCTGTACCCCCCCCCCCCCCCCCCCCCTGTATATAGTCTCGCTATTTTTATTTTACTGCTGCTCTTTAATTACTTGTTACTTTTATTTCTTGTTCTTATCCATATTTTTTTTAAACTGTAAGGTCTACTACACTTGTTGTATTCGGCACTTGTGACTAATAATAAAATATGATTTGATTTGATCAAGCCTGGGTTGTGTGTTTGAAAGTGTTAAAGTTTGGATGAACGGTACGCTGAGTGTATACAGAGAGACCCTGTTCTGAATCTCTAATGTCAGAACACCTTTCCCAAAACACACACTCGTCAAGTCCAATCCCCATTTCACTCAGACGTGTGTCTGCCTGTCAATCTGGCCGTGAACACAGTTACCTCTACCTCTACCTTCCCAAAAATAATACTTAGGGTCAAAAGTTTAAATAGTTTAATCACTCAATTTACTTTTTTTTACTCTGAAAACAAGACAAGACCAAACAAGCAGGAACGGAATGTTTCCATTCTACCCACCATGCAATTCAAAAATGCCTCCTCCAATCATTCCCCTGACAGTAAAAATACGGCCGCCGATTACACACGCACACACACACACACACACACAGACACAGACACAGACACAGACACAGACACAGACACAGACACAGACACACGCACGCACGCACGCACGCACGCACGCACGCACGCACGCACGCACGCACACACACACACACACAAAAATAACACAGGCCTACATGAACACACACACAGGCCTTGAATGGACACAGTCCATACCTGGGTGGATGGATTACATTCTAAACATTAGAATTATGGTTTAAGGCACGTTTGGCTCAAAACAAGGGCAGGTGTGATGTGACAGTTTCCCTCATCACATTTCCACACCGGGTCTGACCAAACGAGGACCAATTAGCTTCTCCCTCCTTAGCAGTCACCATAAAAGAGGAAACGTCAACTTGCCTCGTCAAAATTTCACACAAAATAAAGAACGACCTCCAGGCAGCCATTTCCAATTCCTCTGCCTGTCTCGATCTCCACCCCCCCATCAACATTGCAATCACTTGGGTAAACCAGCTTCAGATTATTGAATGTTTTTCTTCCACATCCATCCCCTGTCATTTTCCAACTCTGAACAGGAAATGGGCTTTTTCCTCAATTATCCTTGAGTGTCACATACTTGTCCAGCGTTTATCAAGAAGGTTGACTGTGCTGTAGGGGAAATGACCTCTTAATCATGCAGGGATGATGATGTCATCTCCTTAATGACTCTATCCGTAACAGTGATCTCAACATGTCCTTGTGCCATTAAAGGTTAATACTATGATGAAGACTTTATGAGGAAGCAGAATAACCAACAGGACTCAGCAGAAACACTAACTGTGACACCGTTAGGGATCCATTCTTAGGAAAGGCTTATCTTTAGAAATGATTGTCGTTTAGGTAATGTGTCTACGATTTACTGAACAATATCAGGAGTTTACAACCTGATGCAATTTTTTACTACGCATTACAAGCAAAACAAATGACTTGATACAGTATTTGCTTAATAAAGGTTGACGTTTAAATAAAATGAAAATGACAGAATATTCCAGATGAATCTATTATATCCACGCCCCGGCATTTATCTCCATCTCTCACATTAAAACACAGTGAAAGAACCATGAAAGCACACAAAGGGAATCCACCACACAGCCATAAATTATGAGCAGCTATGAGATGTATGATTTATTAGCTTTAGTGCTAGCTAGGCTAAAACTAGGTCACCGATGACTGCCTGCTAGCTGGCATGCTAATGGTTTGTTTATACTGCGTGTGGAGGGCTACTGGGTAAATAATCCACCCTGAGCACTAGGGACGGACAAGGGCTTGCCGCCTGGCAAAGGCACAACTAGAACCGGCCCACTGGGCAAATACTGGTTGAAACAATGTTTCTTTCCATTTCAACCGGAAAAAAAATGTATGTGATGAATCAAAGTGGAAAACTGATTGGATGAATATGTATGAACTTTCCAATTTGTAAGTCGCTCTGGATAAGAGCGTCTGCTAAATGACTTAAATGTAATGTAAATGTAAATTTGCAAAACATCTTTTAACCTTTTAACCTTTTGACATTTGTTGTTGATTTCACGTTGAATTCATGAAAACTAGATGTTAAACCGATGTCTGTGCTCAGTTGGAAGGGTTTGCCGTTTGACTCACAACACCTCCCCATTCAGAGTTAACACCTAGAGGTTTAACAGAAGGGCTCATCTCTCTAGTTTATCTAGGAGCAAGATGAGTGTAAAAGTTGAAAGCGGAGAAGAGGAGTTTTCACCGTTGTTAATTAAGGTGAGAAATTGAGTCCTGAAACCAATTTACAGCTCCCGTCAGTGGCATTAGAGTCACACGCCAAAACAGTGTTGCGTTCACCACCCCCCCACCCTGTTTTTCTATCTCACTACTTCCTTTCCTCCCTCTTTCCCCTTCTCCCATTCTCTCACCCTGGGGTCTTGTACGTGTTTCTAAAACAGTGCTAAGGATATTCAGCGAGGTGTCTCACATTTTAATTAACTCCCTGTTCTTTTTTTCTGAGGCACTGAAAAAAAAGGTCCTGTCTTCGACGGTACAAATCCACAGTAACCCTTCACTAAAATCTGATGATTGTAAATGTTTTCTCTTAGCTCAATAGCTATTATGGTTATTGTGCATTGATTGTCATGAACTTTGATGCTTGGAGGATGCTGTCCCCATGACTGGAAAATGATGTCTCCATACAGAAGGATGTTCGTTAGGATTCTCTTGTGGAAGCAGAAGGATGTTCGTTAGGATTCTCTTGTGGAAGCAGAAGGATGTTCGTTAGGATTCTCTTGTGGAAGCAGAAGGATGTTCGTTAGGATTCTCTTGTGGAAGCAGAAGGATGTTCGTTAGGATTCTCTTGTGGAAGCAGAAGGATGTTTGTTAGGATTCTCTTGTGGAAGCAGAAGGATGTTCGTTAGGATTCTCTTGTGGAAGCAGAAGGATGTTCGTTAGGATTCTCTTGTGGAAGCAGAAGGATGTTCGTTAGGATTCTCTTGTGGAAGCAGAAGGATGTTCGTTAGGATTCTCTTGTGGAAGCAGAAGGATGTTCGTTAGGATTCTCTTGTGGAAGCAGAAGGATGTTCGTTACGATTCTCTTGTGGAAGCAGAAGGATGTTCGTTAGGATTCTCTTGTGGAAGCAGAAGGATGTTCGTTAGGATTCTCTTGTGGAAGCAGAAGGATGTTCGTTAGGATTCTCTTGTGGAAGCAGAAGGATGTTCGTTAGAATTCTCTTGTGGAAGCAGAAGGATGTTCGTTAGGATTCTCTTGTGGAAGCAGAAGGATGTTCGTTAGGATTCTCTTGTGGAAGCAGAAGGATGTTCGTTAGGATTCTCTTGTGGGAGCAGAAGGATGTTTGTTAGGATTCTCTTGTGGAAGCAGAAGGATGTTCGTTAGGATTCTCTTGTGGAAGCAGAAGGATGTTAGTTAGGATTCTCTTGTGGAAGCAGAAGGATGTTCGTTAGGATTCTCTTGTGGAAGCAGAAGTGTGTCATCAAGGGCCTGTAGTATTACTCTGATACCAACCCAGAGAGAGAGGATAGAGGGGTATATAGAGGGATATAGAGGATAGAGGGATATATAGAGGGCTATAGAGAGGATAGAGGGGTATATAGAGTTATAGAGGGATATATAGAGAGGATAAAGAGATATATAGAGTTATAGAGGGATATATAGAGAGGATAGAGGGATATATAGAGGGGTATAGAGAGGATATAGGGATATATAGAGGGGTATAGAGAGGATATAGGGATATATAGAGTTATAGAGGGATATATAGAGGGGTATAGAGAGGATATAGGGATATATAGAGGGGTATAGAGAGGATATAGGGATATATAGAGTTATAGAGGGATATATAGAGGGGTATAGAGAGGATATAGGGATATATAGAGGGGTATAGAGAGGATATAGGGATATATAGAGGGGTATAGAGAGAATATATGGATATATAGAGGGTATAGAGAGAATATAGGGATATATAGAGGGGTATAGAGAGGATAAAAGGATATATAGTTATAGAGGGATATATAGAGGGGTATAGAGAGAGGATAGAGGGGTATACATAGGTATAGAGGGGTATAGAGAGAGTCTAGAGGGTTAAAGAGGGGTTTATAGATTTATAGAGGAATATGTAGAGGGGTATAGAGAGAATATAGAGGGGTAAAGAGGGGTATAAATATTTATAGAGGGATATATAGAGTTATAGAGGGATATATAGAGAGGTATAGAGAGAGGATAGAGAGGTATAGAGAGGATACAAGGATATATAGAGTTATAGAGGGATATATAGAGGGGTATAGAGAGAGGATAGAGGGGTATACAGAGGGGTATAGAGAGAGGATAGAGGGGTATACAGAGGTATAGAGGGGTATATAGAGGGGTATAGAGAGAGGATAGAGGGGTATACAGAGGTATAGAGGGGTATAGAGAGAGTCTAGAGGGTTAAAGAGGGGTTTATAGAGTTATAGAGGAATATGTAGAGGGATATATAGAGGGGTATAGAGAGAATATAGAGGGGTAAAGAGGGGTATAAATATTTATAGAGGGATATATAGAGTTATAGAGGGATATATAGAGTGATGATAGAGGGGTATATAGAGAGGATAGAGGGATATATAGAAGGGTATAGAGAGAATATAGAGGGGTAAAGAGGGGTATAAATATTTATAGAGGGATATATAGAGTTATAGAGGGATATATAGAGGGGTATAGAGAGAGGATAGAGGGGTATAGAGAGAGGATAGAGGGGTATAGAGAGAGGATAGAGGGGTATAGAGAGGATAGAGGGTTAAAGAGGGGTTTATAGATTTATAGAGGGATATGTAGAGGGATATATAGAGGGGGATAGAGGGTTAAAGAGGGGTTTATAGATTTATAGAGGGATATGTAGAGGGATATATAGAAGGGTATAGAAGGGTATAGAGAGAGGATAGAGGGGTTTAGAGTGATGATAGAGGGGTATAAAGAGAGGATAGAGGGGTATAGAGTGATGATAGAGGGGTTTAGAGAAAGGATAGAGGGGTATAGAGGGGTATAGAGAGAGGGTAGAGGGGTATAGAGTGATGATATAGGGGTATAAAGAGAGGATAGAGGGGTATAGAGTGATGATAGAGGGGTATAAAGAGAGGATAGAGGGGTATAGAGTGATGATAGTGATACAGAGGAGTATAGAGAGAGGGTAGAGGGGTATAGAGTGATGATATAGGGGTATAAAGAGCGGATAGAGGGGTATATAGTGATACATAGGGGTATACAGAGAGGATAGAGGGGTATAGAGATGATAGAGTGAAACAGAGGGGTATAGAGGGATACAGAGGGGTAAAGACAGAGGATAGAGGGGTAAAGACAGAGGGTAGAGGGGTATAGAGATGATAGAGTGGTATAGAGATGATAGAGGGGTATAGCGATGATAGAGGGGTATAGCGATGATAGAGGGGTATAGAGAGGATAGATGGGTATAGAGATAATAGAGTGATGATAGAGGGGTATAGAGATGATAGAGTGATGATAGAGGGGTATAGAGATGATAGAGTGATGAAGAGGGTATAGAGAGGACAGAGGGATATAGAGAGATGATAGAGTGGTATAGAGAGATGATAGAGGGGTATAGAGATGATCGAGGGATATAGAGATGATAGAGGGGTACAGAGGGGTATAGAGAGGACAGAGGGGTATAGAGAGATGATAGAGGGGTATAGAGAGGATAGAGAGGTATAGAGATGATAGAGGGGTATAGAGAGGATAGAGGGGTATAGAGATGATAGAGTGATACAGAGGGGTATAGAGAGATGATAGAGGGGTATATAGATGATAGAGTGATACAGAGGGGTATAGAGATGATAGAGGGGTATAGAGAGGATAGAGGGGTATAGAGAGGATAGAGGGGTATAGAGAGGATAGAGGGGTATAGAGAGGATAGATAGGTAGAGAGAGGATAGAGGGGTATAGAGAGGATAGAGGGTATAGAGAGGATAGAGTGATGATAGAGTGGTATAGAGAGATGATAGAGGGGTATAGAGAGGATAGAGGGGTATAGAGAGGATAGAGGGGTAGAGAGAGGATAGAGGGGTAGAGAGAGGATAGAGTGATGATAGAGTGGTATAGAGAGATAATAGAGGGTTATAGAGATGATAGAGGGGTATAGAGAGAGGATATAGGGGTATAGAGATGATAGAGTAGTATAGAGAGATGATAGAGGGTTATAGAGATGATAGAGGGGTATAGAGAGAGCATATAGGGGTATAGAGATGATAGAGTAGTATAGAGAGATGATAGAGGGTTATAGAGAGGATAGAGAGGTATAGAGAGGATAGAGGGGTATAGAGAGGATAGAGTGATGATAGAGTGGTATAGAGAGATGATAGAGGGGTATAGAGAGGATAGAGGGGTATAGAGAGGATAGAGAGGTAGAGAGAGGATAGAGTGATGATAGAGTGGTATAGAGATGATAGAGGGGTATAGAGAGAGGATAGAGGGGTATAGAGATGATAGAGTAGTATAGAGAGATGATAGAGGGTTATAGAGATGATAGAGGGGTATAGAGAGAGGATATATGGGTATAGAGATGATAGAGTAGTATAGAGAGATGATAGAGGGTTATAGAGATGATAGAGGGGTATAGAGAGAGGATATAGGGGTATAGAGATGATAGAGTAGTATAGAGAGATGATAGAGAGTTATAGAGAGGATAGAGGGGTATAGAGATGATAGAGGGGTATAGAGAGATGATAGAGGGGTATAGAGAGGATAGAGGGGTATAGAGAGGATAGAGTGATGATAGAGTGGTATAGAGAGATGATAGAGGGGTATAGAGAGGATAGAGGGGTATAGAGAGGATAGAGGGGTATAGAGAGGATAGAGTGATGATAGAGTGGTATAGAGAGATGATAGAGGGGTATAGAGAGGATAGAGTGATGATAGAGTGGTATAGAGAGATGATAGAGGGGTATAGAGAGGATAGAGGGGTATAGAGAGGATAGAGTGATGATAGAGTGGTATAGAGAGGATAGAGGGGTATAGAGAGGATAGAGTGATGATAGAGTGGTATAGAGAGATGATAGAGGGGTATAGAGAGGATAGAGGGGTATAGAGAGGATAGAGTGATGATAGAGTGGTATAGAGAGATGATAGAGGGGTATAGAGAGGATAGAGGGGTATAGAGAGGATAGAGTGATGATAGAGTGGTATAGAGAGATGATAGAGGGGTATATAGAGGATAGAGTAGTATAGAGAGATGATAGAGGGTTATAGAGAGGATAGAGGGGTATAGAGATGATAGAGGGGTATAGAGAGATGATAGAGGGGTATAGAGAGGATAGAGGGGTATAGAGAGGATAGAGTGATGATAGAGTGGTATAGAGAGATGATAGAGGGGTAATGCGAGGATAGAGTAGTATAGAGAGATGATAGAGGGTTATAGAGAGGATATAGGGGTATAGAGATGATAGAGGGGTATAGAGAGGTGATAGAGGGGTATAGAGAGGATAGAGGGGTATAGAGTGGTATAGAGAGATGATAGAGTGGTATAGAGAGATGATAGAGGGGTATAGAGAGGATAGAGGCGTATAGAGAGGATAGAGGGGTATAGAGTGGTATAGAGAGATGATAGAGGGGTATAGAGAGATGATAGAGGGGTATAGAGAGGATAGAGGCGTATAGAGAGGATAGAGTGATGGTAGAGTGGTATAGAGAGATGATAGAGGGGTATAGAGATGATAGAGGGGTATAGAGAGAGGATAGTGGATAAAGCGAGAGGTAATGGTAATCATTAGGAGTATTCTCCCACATGCCGTCTTTATCCACAGTATGTTGAGTGAGATGCGATGTAATCTGTCCTCCACATTCCCCACAATTTGTCTTTGTAGTGTCAAAAGTATGGTATGGATGAACCAAGTTCTTTGTAGTATTAGATATCCATAACCAGTGTAAACAGAACAACGGGCAGGTTGCACGGTTCAACTAGTCGGCAGTCTGCTCCGGGATCATTTAAAACACTGTGGATGGAAAATGGAAATAAGACATCTGCCCGCCTTTTGAGCTGAGAGAGAGAGAGAGAGAGAGAGAGAGAGAGAGAGAGAGAAAGAGGAGGGAGAGAGAGAGAGAGGGAGAGAGAGAGAGAGAGAGAGAGAGAGAGAGAGAGAGAGAGAGAGAGAGAGAGAGAGAGAGAGAGAGAGGAGAGAAAGAGGAGAGAGAGAGAGAGAGAGAGAGAGAGAGAGAGAGAGAGAGAGAGAGAGAGAGAGAGAGAGAGAGAGAGAGAGAGATATAAAGAGGAGGGAGAGAGAGAGAGAGAGAGAGAGAGAGAGAGAGAGAGAGAGAGAGAGAGAAAGAGGAGAGAAAGAGGAGAGAAAGAGGAGAGAAAGAGACAGAGAGAGAGAGAGAGAGAGAGAAAGAGGAGAGAGAGAGAGAGAGAGAGAAAGAGGAGAGAAAGAGGAGAGAAAGAGGAGAGAGAGACAGAGAGAGAGAGAGAGAGAGAGAAAGAGGAGAGAAAGAGGAGAGAAGGAGGAGAGAAGGAGGAGAGAAGGAGGAGAGAGAGAGAGAGAGAGAGAGAGAGAGAGAGAGAGAGAGAAAGAGGAGAGAAAGAGGAGAGAAAGAGGAGAGAAAGAGAGAGAGAGAAGAAAGAGGAGAGAGAGAGAGAGAGAGAGAGAGAGAGAGAGAGAGAGAGAGAGAGAGAGAGAGAGAGAGAGAGAGAGAGAGAGAGAAAGAGAGAGAGAAAGAGAGAGAGAGAGAGAGAGAAATGACCAACGACCAACTCCCCCCTCAGTAACGGCCTTCTGTTCCCGTATAACTCCCCCTGCTCTTTATTTATCTGTGTGCTTATCTGGGCTAACTAAACACACAAATCAGATACACTGACCATTGAAAGGCTGAAAGCTGTTTTGCTTTCTACTCCAGTCCCTCTAATATTACAAAACAACAACATGGCGGGTAGTGGGGAGGACTATACCAGTGCTGCTGTGGCTGCAGTGTTATCCGCTACTGTTTACTCAGCACAGCACACCAGGAAGTCCTGGTATGAAGACCAGGGAGCTGCCTACCTGCACGATTGTCTTTGGTCTAGCTGGATTCAATGAGCTAAACTACCATACATTAGGCAAAGGGATGGGCATTTGGCACATAGGGAGGTTGCATTTGCATAATGGCTGCATATACACAGACAGCCCAATTCTGATATTTTTTTGCCAATAATTGGACTTCTGACCAATCAGATCAGATCTTTTGCCTATGATTGGGCCAAATATCAGAATGGGCTACCTGTGTAAACGCAGCCGATATGTCATGAAGGTAAATACAACTAAGGCAGGGTATGACATCCGTAACGAGCTAAATGGAAAACCCTGAGGTAGACTACTATACACGTATATGCCTTGATCTGCCCCTTAGATAGAGCTGACTAAATACACAACCCGACTGCTGATCGCTGCTCATTGAAAGTAGCTTGTCTCTTACGTCCAACCTAAAAGCACAGGCTACTGGTTAAGGATTACCAGCCCTTCATACATGGTGGCATCGTAACACAGGCTACTGGTTAAGGATTACCAGCCCTTCATACATGGTGGCATCGTAACACAGGCTACTGGTTAAGGATTACCAGCCCTTCATACATGGTGGCATCGTAACACAGGCTACTGGTTAAGGATTACCAGCCCTTCATACATGGCGGCATCGTAACACAGGCTACTGGTTAAGGATTACCAGCCCTTCATACATGGTGGCATCGTAACACAGGCTACTGGTTAAGGATTACCAGCCCTTCATACATGGCGGCATCGTAACACAGGCTACTGGTTAAGGATTACCAGCCCTTCATACATGGCGGCATCGTAACACAGGCTACTGGTTAAGGATTACCAGCCCTTCATACATGGCGGCATCGTAACACAGGCTACTGGTTAAGGATTACCAGCCCTTCATACATGGTGGCATCGTAACACAGGCTACTGGTTAAGGATTACCAGCCCTTCATACATGGTGGCATCGTAACACAGGCTACTGGTTAAGGATTACCAGCCCTTCATACATGGTGGCATCGTAACACAGGCTACTGGTTAAGGATTACCAGCCCTTCATACACGGTGGCATCGTAACACAGGCTACTGGTTAAGGATTACCAGCCCTTCATACATGGTGGCATCGTAACACAGGCTACTGGTTAAGGATTACCAGCCCTTCATACATGGTGGCATCGTAACACAGGCTACTGGTTAAGGATTACCAGCCCTTCATACATGGTGGCATCGTAACACAGGCTACTGGTTAAGGATTACCAGCCCTTCATACATGGTGGCATCGTAACACAGGCTACTGGTTAAGGATTACCAGCCCTTCATACATGGTGGCATCGTAACACAGGCTACTGGTTAAGGATTACCAGCCCTTCATACACTGTGGCATCGTAACACAGGCATCAATATTAATGCTGCTGACCAAATAAGATAAAGCATGGAATACAAGTTTACTGTAAATGTAACGGCTATCGTTTGTGGAATGACCGGACCAAGGTGCAGCGTGGGTAGGCGTACATCGTTCTCTTTATTGATGACACCAAAAGCAAAATAACAACGACAAAAAACAAAAGCGCACAGTTCTGTAAGGCAAATAAACTAGACAGAAAACAAGATCCCACAAAACCCAGAAGGAAAAATGACAACTTATATATGATCCCCAATCAGAGACAACGATAGACAGCTGCCTCTGATTGGGAACCACACTCGGCCAAAAACACAAAGAAATAGAAAACATAGATTTTCCCACCCGAGTCACACCCTGACCTAACCAAACATAGAGAATAATAAGGATCTCTAAGGTCAGGGCGTGACAGTAAATGAATGTGTGTGTCAGTGCATGTGTGTGGGTAGGTAGTATCCTACAGTCTATGTGTCAGTGCATGTGTGTGGGTAGGTAGTATCCTACAGTCTGTGTGTCTGTGCATGTTTGTACATTTCCAGGCAAAATGTATTATATTTTATACTGTTTTTTTAACGCGGTCTAAATCTGTGTAAATATTTTTGCAGCACATTGATTGGCCAATGTGAGATGGAGGTGATGTCATGAGTTAGGGAAGAGAGAGTGGGAGAGAACGGGTTGTAAAAGGTCCTCCATGTTTGAACCCATGTTTCATCAGAACAGGTTCTCTATTTGTTCCTTCCAGGTACCAGTTATCATTATTCACTCAAGGGATACGTGGCTCCAATCTCAATTAAAGGACTCGGGCTGGCTGCCAAAGACGCACAAGTACAATGGCTTCTTCTAAATTAAATCTACAACAAAAACATGTGCGTACACATGTAGATGTTATCGCAGGGGCAGCGAAATGCTTATGTTTCTAGATCCAACAGTGCAAAACAACAGTACAAAACAGTACACAACAATACACATTACACAACAATACACAACAGTACAATACAAAACACAGCACGCAACAGAACAAAACAGTACACAACAATACACATTACACAACAATACACAACAGTACAATACAAAACACAGCACGCAACAGAACAAAACAGTACACAACAATACACATTACACAACAATACACAGCATTACACAACAATACACAGCATTACACAACAATACACAGCATTACACAACAATACACAACAGTACAATACAAAAGCACTACAAATGGAAATGAAGGCCAGGCACCACAGGCTGAAATGACATTGTTGCATCTACCTATCAATTTTAAGGTATTGTCAACCATTAATATACCTATTAGTAAAAAGTAACATAAAAATGTTAAAAACATAATGAAAATATATATTTTCTTTAGTTTACCGTCATCAACATTTTCATGAATTTTAACCACATCATGAACTACATTAAAATTACAGAAAATTTCGAAGCCCATTTCATAGAGAATATCACAAACTAGACTATATTTACTGTTATTTTGAAGAGATGGTGACTGGGTCTTTTGGTCGTCTAAATTCAGTATATTTCTCTTTAACTGTCATTTCCTGAAAGTCAGACACCAACACGTTGTTGTCAGCTTCAGAAATATCTGCATTCACAATGTTGTGTGGTTATCCTTTTTCTCCAGACGTGCCCAGAGAGAATTGTTGATATGTTGTACATTTTTAATTCTAGTTAACATTTTACACCATTCTGTCTGGTTTGTCCCTAGTGGGATTATTATTTGTTTTTCAACAGGATAATGACCCAACAGACCTCCAGGCTGAGTAAGGGCTATTTTACCAAGAAGGAGAGTGATGGAGGCCTGCATCAGAAGACCTGGCCTCCACAATCACCTGACCTCAACCCAACTGAGATGTTCTGGAATGACTTGGACTGTAGGGTGAAGGAAAAGCAGCTAACAAGTGCTCAGCACATGTGGGAACTACTTCAAGACTGTTGGAAAAGCATTCCAGGTGAAGCTGGTTGAGAGAATGCCAAGAGTGTGCCAAGCTGTCATCAAGGCAAAGGGTGGCTACTTTGAAGAATCTAAAATCTAAAATGTATTTTGATTTGTTTAACACTTTTTTTGGTTACTACATGATTCCATATGTGTTATTTAATAGTTTTGAGTTTTTCACTAGTATTTTACAATGTAGAAAATAGTAAAAATTAAGAAAAACCCTTGAAAGTAGCTGTGTCCAAACTTTTGACTGGTACTGTATACGTACTATTTTACACACTTCATATGTATACTGTATTCTAGTCATTGCTCAACCTATATAACTACTGCTATCCATTTCATATGTATATACTGTATTCTAGTCATTGCCCAACCTATATAACTACTGCCACCCACTTCATATGTATTCTGTATTCTAGTCATTGCTCAACCTATATAACTACTGCTGTCCATTTAACTGTATATACTGTATTGCAGTCAAGGATCATCCTATATAACTATAGGATGAGCAATGACTAGAATACAGTATGTACATATGAAGTGGGTAAAATAGTATGTAAACATTACTAAAGTGACCAGTGTTCAATGACTATGTACAAAGGGCAGCAGTCTTTATGGTGCAGGGTAGAGTACCGGGTGGTAGCCGACTAGTAACAGTGACTAAGAGTCAGGACAGGGTACTGAGTGGTGGCCGTCTAATGGTGACTATTTAACAGTCTGATGGCCTGGAGATAGAAGCAGATTTTCAGTCCCTCGGTCCCTGCTTTGATTCACCTGTACTGTCTCCGCCTTCTAGATGGTAGAGGGGTGAACAGGCCATGGCTCGGGTGGTTGAGGTCCTTGATGATATCCTTGATCTTTCTGTTACACCGGCTGCTATAGATGTCCTGGAGGGCAGGCAGTGTGTCCCCGTTGGGATGACCCTCTGCGGACGGTGCCTCACCACGTTTAGGCCTTTAGAATGAGCTGTGGACAGTTTTAGGAGAACAGAAAATATGAAATATAAAAAAATGTAATAGAAGGAACCTAGTCCATCTAAGATGTCAATAGTACAGATATACCTTTGCTTCAGAAATCCTTCACATATCACGCATTCCCATCGTATCGGATTGACATTCTAAATCCTTCACACATCACGCATTCCCATCGTATCGGATTGACATTCTAAATCCTTCACACATCACGCATTCCCATCATATCGGATTGACATTGTAAATCCTTCACACATCACGCATTCCCATCGTATCGGATTGACATTCTAAATCCTTCACACATCACGCATTCCCATCGTATCGGATTGACAATCTAAATCCTTCACACATCACGCATTCCCATCGTATCGGATTGACATTCTAAATCCTTCACACATCACGCATTCCCATCGTATCGGATTGACATTCTAAATCCTTCACACATCACGCATTCCCATAGTATCGGATTGACATTCTAAATCCTTCACACATCACGCATTCCCATCGTATCGGATTGACATTCTAAATCCTTCACACATCACGCATTCCCATCGTATCGGATTGACATTCTAAATCCTTCACACATCACGCATTCCCATCGTATCGGATTGATATTCTAAATCCTTCACACATTACGCATTCCCATCGTATCGGATTGACATTCTAAATCCTTCACACATCACGCATTCCCATAGTATCGGATTGACATGCTAAATCCTTCACACATCAAGCATTCCCATTGTATCGGATTGACATTCTAAATCCTTCACACATCACGCATTCCCATCGTATCGGATTGACATTCTAAATCCTTCACACATCACGCATTCCCATCGTATCGGATTGACATTCTAAATCCTTCACACATCACGCATTCCCATCGTATCGGATTGACATTCTAAATCCTTCACACGTCACGCATTCCCATCGTATCGGATTGACATTCTAAATCCTTCACACATCACGCATTCCCATCGTATCGGATTGACATTCTAAATCCTTCACACATCACGCATTCCCATAGTATCGGATTGACATTCTAAATCCTTCACACATCACGCATTCCCATCGTATCGGATTGACATTCTAAATCCTTCACACATCACGCATTCCCATCGTATCGGATTGACATTCTAAATCCTTCACACATCACGCATTCCCATCGTATCGGATTGACATTCTAAATCCTTCACACATCACGCATTCCCATCGTATCGGATTGACATTCTAAATCCTTCACACATCACGCATTCCCATCGTATCGGATTGACATTCTAAATCCTTCACACATCATGCATTCCCATCGTATCGGATTGACATTCTAAATCCTTCACACATCACACATTCCCATCGTATCGGATTGACATTCTAAATCCTTCACATATCACTCTTTCCCATCGTATCGGATTGACATTCTAAATCCTTCACACATCACGCATTCCCATCGTATCGGATTGACATTCTAAATCCTTCACACATCACGCATTCCCATCGTATCGGATTGACATTCTAAATCCTTCACACATCACGCATTCCCATCGTATCGGATTGACATTCTAAATCCTTCACACATCACGCTTTCCCATCATATCGGATTGACATTCTAAATCCTTCACACATCACGCATTCCCATCGTATCGGATTGACATTCTAAATCCTTCACACATCACGCATTCCCATCGTATCGGATTGACATTCTAAATCCTTCACACATCACGCATTCCCATAGTATCAGATTGACATTCTAAATCCTTCACACATCACGCATTCCCATCGTATCGGATTGACATTCTAAATCCTTCACACATCACGCTTTCCCATCGTATCGGATTGACATTGTAAATCCTTCACACATCACTTATACCATCGTATCGGATTGACATTCTAAATCCTTCACACATCACGCATTCCCATCGTATCGGATTGACATTCTAAATCCTTCACACATCACGCATTCCCATCGTATCGGATTGACATTCTAAATCCTTCACACATCACGCATTCCCATAGTATCGGATTGACATTCTAAATCCTTCACACATCACGCATTCCCATCGTATCGGATTGACATTCTAAATCCTTCACACATCACGCTTTCCCATCGTATCGGATTGACATTCTAAATCCTTCACACATCACGCATTCCCGTCGTATCGGATTGACATTCTAAATCCTTCACACATCACGCATTCCCATCATATTGGATTGACATTCTAAATCCTTCACACATCACGCATTCCCATCGTATCGGATTGACATTCTAAATCCTTCACACATCACGCATTCCCATCGTATCGGATTGACATTCTAAATCCTTCACACATCACGCATTCCCATCGTATCGGATTGACATTCTAAATCCTTCACACATCACGCATTCCCATCGTATCGGATTGACATTGTAAATCCTTCACACATCACTTATACCATCGTATCGGATTGACATTCTAAATCCTTCACACATCACGCATTCCCATCGTATCGGATTGACATTCTAAATCCTTCACACATCACGCATTCCCATCGTATCGGATTGACATTCTAAATCCTTCACACATCACGCATTCCCATAGTATCGGATTGACATTCTAAATCCTTCACACATCACGCATTCCCATCGTATCGGATTGACATTCTAAATCCTTCACACATCACGCATTCCCATCGTATCGGATTGACATTCTAAATCCTTCACACATCACGCATTCCCATCGTATCGGATTGACATTCTAAATCCTTCACACATCACGCATTCCCATCGTATCGGATTGACATTCTAAATCCTTCACACATCACGCATTCCCAGCGTATCGGATTGACATTCTAAATCCTTCACACATCAAGCTTTCCCGTCGTATCGGATTGACATTCTAAATCCTTCACACATCACGCATTCCCGTCGTATCGGATTGACATTCTAAATCCTTCACACATCACGCATTCCCGTCGTATCGGATTGACATTCTAAATCCTTCACACATCACGCATTCCCGTCGTATCGGATTGACATTCTAAATCCTTCACACATCACGCATTCCCATTGTATCGGATTGACATTCTAAATCCTTCACACATCACGCATTCCCATCGTATCGGATTGACATTCTAAATCCTTCACACATCACGCATTCCCATCGTATCGGATTGACATTCTAAATCCTTCACACATCACGCATTCCCATCGTATCGGATTGACATTCTAAATCCTTCACACATCACGCATTCCCATCGTATCGGATTGACATTCTAAATCCTTCACACATCACGCTTTCCCATCGTATCGGATTGACATTCTAAATCCTTCACACATCACGCATTCCCATCGTATCGGATTGACATTCTAAATCCTTCACACATCACGCTTTCCCATCGTATCGGATTGACATTGTAAATCCTTCACACATCACGCATTCCCATCGTATCGGATTGACATTCTAAATCCTTTCAAGTTGGTAATTGTTATATCCCCTACTTTAAAAAGTTTGGGGGTGTATGTATGAGCATAACTCATGTCACCTGAACTGTCACAGCAGAGCTTTGATTTCAACCACACAAGCAGCTTTCTCTCTGTCTCTTTCACTTTTTTTATTTCTTATTCTTATTATTCTTAAATCAGACGTGAATCAGATTTGATCGGTGAGCATGTCAAATCAAATCAAAATTGTATTTGTCACATACGCCGAATACAATAGGTGTAGACCTTACTGTGAAAATGCTTACTTACAAGTTAAGGCTCCCGAGTGGTGCAGCGGTCGGATTGAGGCACTGCATCTCAGTGCTAAAGGCATCACTACAGACCCTGGTTTGATCCCGGGCTGTATCACAACTGGCCGTGACAATTGGTGCACAATTGGCACAGCATTGTCCAGGTTAGGAGAGGGTTTGGCCGGGGTAGGCTGTCATTGTAAAATAAAAAAGGTGTTGTCATGCCCGCTTCACGACTGTCTTGGTGTGTTTAGACCATGATAGTTCGTTGGTGATGTGGACACCAAGGAACTTGAAACTCTCGATTCGCTCCACTACAGCCCCGTCGATGGGGGCCTGTTCGGGCTCTCCTTATTCCGTTGTCCACGATCAGCTCCTTTGTCTTGCTCACATTGAGGGAGAGGTTGTTGTCCCAGCACCATACTGCCAGGTCTCTGACCTCCTCCCTATAGGCTGTCTCATCATTGTCGGTGATCAGGCCTACCACTGTTGTGTCGTCAGCAAACTCAATGGTGGTGTTGGAGTCGTTTGGCCAAGCAGTTGTGGGTGAACTGGGAGTGCAGGAGGGGACTAAGCACGCACCCCTGAGGGGCCACAGTGTTGAGGATCAGCGTGGCAGATGTGTTGTTACCTACTCTTACCACCTGGGGGCGCCCAGTTAGGAAGTACAGGATCCAGTTGCAGAGGGAGGTGTTTAATCCCAGGGTCCTTAGTTTAGTGATGAGCTTTGTGGGCACTATGGTGTTGAACGCTGAGCTGTAAGTCAACGAACAGCATTCTCACATAGGTGTTCCTATTGTCAAGGTGAGAAAGGGCAGTGTGGAGTGCGAATGAGATTGCGTCATCTTTGGTTCTGTTGGGGCGGTATGCAAATTGGAGTGATGATTGTGTTAATGTGAGTTATGACCAGCCTTTCAAAGGACATCATGGCTACTGATGTGATTGCTACTGGGCGGTAATCCTTTAGGAACACTTTCTTGGTGGTCTGCTAAAAACGTAGGTATTTGTCACGTTCCTGACCTGTTTTCTCTTGTTTTTGTATGTGTTTAGTTGGTCAGGGCGTGAGTTGGGGTGGGCATTCTATGTATTGTGTTTCTATGTTGGGTTTAATGTGTTGCCTGATATGGTTCTCAATTAGAGGCAGGTGTTTGACGTTTCCTCTGATTGAGAACCATATTAAGGTAGGCTGTTCTCACTGTTTGTTTGTGGGTGATTGTCTTCCGTGTCTGTATGTATGTTCGTACCACACGGGACTGTAGCGTTTGTTTGTAGTCTGTACCTGTTCGTGCGTTCTTCGTGTATTTGTAAGTTCTCATGTTTTAGGTCAGTCTACGTCGTTTATTTGTTTTGTAGTTTGTTTAAGAGTTTTCGTGTTTCGTCGTTCTGTTAATAAATATTCATTATGTCTTCATCACCCGCTGTGCCTTGGTCCGCTCATTCACCACAAGACGACCGTTACAGTATTACAGACTCGGTCAGGGAGAGGTTGAAAATGTCAGTGAAGACACTTGCCAGTTGGTCCGCGCATGTTTTGAGTACACGTCCTGTTAATCCGTCTGGCCCAGCAGCTTTTTTAAAAGGTCTTGCTCACATCGGCTATGTTTGGTAGGCTCGTGCCACTGGGCAGCTCGCTGCTGGGTAGTCTGTAATAATTTGCAAGCCCTCCCACATCCGACGAGCGTCAGAGCTGGTGTAGTAGGATGCAATCTTAGTCTTTTATTGACGCTTCTTCTGTTTGATGGTTCATCTGAGGGCATAGCGTCTGGATTAGCGTACCGCTCCTTGAAAGCAGCAGCTCTAGCCTTTAGCTCGGTGCGGATGTTGCCTGTAATCCATGGCTTCTGGTTGGGATATGTACAAGCGTCTGGATTAGCGTACCGCTCCTTGAAAGCAGCAGCTCTAGCTGCTGTGTGTGTGTGTGTGTGTGTGTGTGTGTGTGTGTGTGTGTGTGTGTGTGTGTGTGTGTGTGTGTGTGTGTGTGTGTGTGTGTGTGTGTGTGTGTGTGTGTGTGTGTGTGTGTGTGTGTGTGTGTGTGTGTGTGTGTGTGTGTGTGTGTGTGTGTGTGTGTGTAGATTCCAGTCAGACAGAAGTTCCAACCTCTCCTTTATCATCAGATCAGAGATTCGAGTGGAGCTATCCAGGAAAACCCATCTGATTGTTTTAACCTCAGTGGTTTCCCAACCAGCTCTGAAACAATGGGAACTTCGACAGAGACGATGGAGGACAAATAACACACCACAGCTATCTGGATAACTATAGAATGTATTGACCCAGAAGCTCACCGTGGTTTTTACATTAGCACACTAATACATTTGATGTGACAGCCATAGCTACTTCCTCTTTATGACCTCACATAGCTACTTCCTCTTTATGACCTCACACATCCCCGATTTAACTTGATGTCACGAGAACAACATATGTCAATCATCACGGTGTGGATTAAAACTTCTTGTGATTAGGGGGCGCTGTTTTCACTTGAATCAATTATGAAAATATGAGAAAGCACAAAGCAAAGATCTCTCCGAATTCTAATTCGTATATCGAAGGTGGTTTTGTAGCTGACATTATTGCACTGTCTTCTACTGAGTATTTCCATTATCTCTAGAGGTGGTGGTGACCTGCCAATCCTGCCTGGTTTTGTCACAGCCCTGATCTGTTTCACCTGTTCCTGTGATTGTCTCCACCGCCTCCAGGTGTCGCTTATTTTCCCCAGTGTATTTATCCCTGTGTTTCCTGTCTCTCTGTGCCAGTTCGTCTTGTATGTTTAGTTAAGTCAACCAGTGTGTTTTTCCCGTATTCCTTTTGCTATTCTCCTTTTTATAGTCCTCCCATTTTTTACCCTTGTCTGTTTCTGGACTTGGTACCTGCCTGCCTGACCATTCTGCCTGCCCTGACCTCGAGCCTGTCTGCCACTCTGTACCTCCTGGACTCTGTACCTGCCTGCCTGACCATTCTGCCTGCCCTGACCTCGAGCCTGTCTGCCACTCTGTACCTCATGGACTCTGTACCTGCCTGCCTGACCATTCTGCCTGCCCTGACCTCGAGCCTGTCTGCCACTCTGTACCTCCTGGACTCTGTACCTGCCTGCCTGACCATTCTGCCTGCCCTGACCTCGAGCCTGTCTGCCACTCTGTACCTCATGGACTCTGTACCTGCCTGCCTGACCATTCTGCCTGCCCTGACCTCGAGCCTGTCTGCCACTCTGTACCTCATGGACTCTGTACCTGCCTGCCTGACCATTCTGCCTGCCCTGACCTCGAGCCTGTCTGCCACTCTGTACCTCCTGGACTCTGAACTGGTTTTGACCTTTTTGCCTGTCCATGACCATTCTCTTGCCTACCCCCTTTTGGATTGTTAAACATTGTAAGACTCCAACCATCTGCCTCCTGCGTCTGGGTCTCACCTTGTGCCTTGATAGGTTTGACTTCTGATCATATTAAAAAAGCTTTCCATATTCAGCTCTTTATATTCTGTACAGGAAAAAACATGTGTTATTCTGTCAATGTTGGAAATTACCACGGCACAATAAGATACTGTGATGGTTATTTAACTAGTTACCACAAGGATTTTTTCCTATTCATGACACAGCAGAAGACCAACAAACTCAACCTTCCATTAGGACACCAATTGATCAATACAATAACATGTAGTGTTGAGTAACTCTTCATGGGGCATAGGAAGGTGACAGATACAGTAGGGAGAACAAGTAGTTGATACACTGCCGATTTTGCAGGTTTTCCTACTTACAAAGCATATAGTGGTCTGTCATTTTTATCATAGGTACACTTCAACTGTGAAATCCAGAAAATCACATTGTCTGATTTTTAAGTAATTAATTTGCATTTTATTGCATGACATAAGTATTTGATAAATCAGAAAAACATAACTTAATATTTGAGCTTTGAGTTAGCCAGAGTTTTGGTGAAAGAGAACAAAAGGATGAAAGAAAGAGGAATGTGAACCGTGAGTCTGTGACCCCGTGACCCCACCAGATGAATTGGAATAGATGCCAGAAGTGTCTGAAGAATTATTCATGGCTGAGAGCGGCATTTGATAAAAAAATCCTTTCTGCCTTTAAATTCTAACAATGGCTGAACCTGATCCAGAGACACAGACAATGTTTTGGGTGACCCTACCCTAAAGAAAATCAAGAGATGTTAAATTGGAGATTAAATATTTAATTCTTGACGTTTTTGTTGTCAGGTTGTCACGTGGAGAAATCGTCTCTTGTGATTGTAAACATTATTAATGGTGTAATGCTGTTTACAACACTTTCATACAAATGCAAAAATCATGCTTCTCGGTAATAACTGCCTCATAGTGACTACTGACTTGGCAACAAGATAAATACTATTTTAGCTGGTAAAATGTTTAATGATACGGTTGAAGTCGGAAGTTTACATACACTTAGGTTGGAGTCATTAAAACTCGTTTTTCAACCACTCCACAAATGTCTTGTTAACAAACTATAGTTTTGGCAAGTCGGTTAGGACATCTACTTTGTGCATGACACAAATCATTTTTCCAACATTTGTTTACAGACAGATTATTTCACTTATAATTCATCGTATCACAATTCCAGTGGGTCAGAAGTTTACATACACTAAGTTGACTGTGCCTTTAAGCAGCTTGGAAAATTCCAGAAAGTGATGTCATGGCTTTAGAAGCTTCTGATAGGCTAATTGACATCATTTGAGTCAATTGGAGGTGTAACGGTGGATTCACCTTCAAACTCACTGCATCTTTGCTTGACATCACAAGTCTGGTTCCTCCTTGGGAGCAAATTCCAAACAACTGAAGGTACCACATTAATCTGTACAAACAATAGTACGCAAGTATAAACACCATGGGACCACGCAGCCATCATACCGCTCAGGAAGGAGAGCGAACGTACTTAGGTGCGAAAAGTGCTAATCAGTCCCAGAACATCCCAGAACATCAGCAAAGAACCTTGTGAAGATGCTGGAGGAAACAGGTCCAAAAGTATCTATATCCACTGTAAAACGAGTCCTATATCGACATAACCTGAAAGGCCGCTCAGCAAGGAAGAAGCCACTACACAAAAAACGTTTAAAAAAAGCCAGACTACGGTTGCAACTGCACATGGGGACAAAGATCGTACTTTTTGGAGAAATGTCCTCTTTTATGATGGAACAAAAATCGAACTGTTTGGCCATAATGACCATTGTTTTGTTTGGAGGAAAAAGGGGGATGCTTGCAAGCCGAAGAACAACATCCCAACTGTGAAGAACGGGGGTGGCAGCATCATGTTGTGGGGGTGCTATGCTGCAGGAGGGACTGATGCACTTCACAAAATAGATGGCATCATGAGGTAGGAAAATTATGTGGATATATTGAAGCAACATCTCAAGATATCACTCAGGAAGTTAAAGCTTGGTCGCAAATGGGTCTTCCAAATGGACAATGACCCTTAGCATACTTCCAAAGTTGTGGCAAAATGTCTTAAGGACAACAAAGTCAAGGTATTGGAGTGGCCATCACAAAGACCCGACCTCAATCCCATAGAAAATATGTGGGCAGAACTGAAAAGCGTGTGCGAGCAGAGGCCTACAAACCTGATTCAGTTACACCAGCTCTGTCAGGAGGAATGGGCCAAAATTCACCCAACTTATGGAAACTTGTGGAGGGCTACCCAAAACGTTTGACCCAAGTTAAACAATTTAAAGGCAATGCTACCAAATACTAATTGAATGTATGTAAACTTCTGACCCACTGGGAATGTGATGACAGAAATAAAAGCTGAAATAAATCATTCTCTCTACTATTATTCTGACATTTCACATTCTTAAAATAAAGTGGTGATCCTAACTGACCTAAAACAGGGAATTTTTACTTGGATTAAATGTCAGGAATTGCAAAAAACTGAGTTTAAATGTATTTGGCTAAGGTGTATGTAAACTTCCGACTTAAACTGTACATGCTCAGACTTGTTTTCCTTGAAATATTAAAAAGCAGTTTGTCAAATTAAAACAAACTTTCATTACATTGAGTCACAGTGACAAGCCACATGTGTATGCATTGTGAAATAGTTTCTAAAATCAAAATGTTTGAACAGTTTTGAATGAAAAAACAACAAATGATGTTGTGGTGTCGTGAGGTCGTTAAAAAACAAAGAGAGGTATTCTTAGACTCTGACTCATTCCCACCTGATTTGACCATATCAAAGGTTGTGCGTGTGTTGTGACCACATTTCTCACCTCAGGCACACCCTCTGCGGAGAACCCTTGCTATTATTAGCTGGAGTGGAGCGAAGAGAAGAGGAGAAGAGAGGGAGGAATATTGTGTCTTCGTGGTAAGGATACGTCTGCTCCCTTGGGCTCTCCATGGTGTCTTGACATTACCATCGGCAGCGCTACATGCTCCATTCAAACACCTGCTGACGAGTGAACCGGCTGCAAGGCTAAAAACACAAGTGCTCCCTGCTTCTTTGCTCATCCCAATGTGAAACACTTCTGCCTTCAATCCATCACCTCAACTCCCTCTCCTCCTCCTACTCTTCTTCCCTTCTTTCTTCCTGTCAAAAAATGATGGGAAAATCTGGAGGTAGCAGTGTGGAAAAAGGTCATGCCTCGTGCTGTAAATACACTGGTCTGGGCTTGTTTCAGCTCCATGTCTCATTGAGAGGTTTGACTTCTCCTGCTGCAGTCCTGATGTACTTGTTTCAGCTCCATGTCTCATTGAGAGGTTTGACTTCTCCTGCTGCAGTCCTGATGTACTTGTTTCAGCTCCATGTCTCATTGAGAGGTTTGACTTCTCCTGTTGCAGTCCTGGTGTACTTGTTTCAGCTCCATGTCTCATTGAGAGGTTTAACTTCTCCTGCTGCAGTCCTGATGTACTTGTTTCAGCTCCATGTCTCATTGAGAGGTTTGACTTCTCCTGCTGCAGTCCTGATGTACTTGTTTCAGCTCCATGTCTCATTGAGAGGTTTGACTTCTCCTGTTGCAGTCCTGGTGTACTTGTTTCAGCTCCATGTCTCATTGAGAGGTTTGACTTCTCCTGCTGCAGTCCTGATGTACTTGTTTCAGCTCCATGTCTCATTGAGAGGTTTGACTTCTCCTGTTGCAGTCCTGAAGTACTTGTTTCAGCTCCATGTCTCATTGAGAGGTTTGACTTCTCCTGCTGCAGTCCTGATGTACTTGTTTCAGCTCCATGTCTCATTGAGAGGTTTGACTTCTCCTGCTGCAGTCCTGATGTACTTGTTTCAGCTCCATGTCTCATTGAGAGGTTTGACTTCTCCTGCTGCAGTCCTGATGTACTTGTTTCAAATACAAAACAAAAGAGCCACTTACATGCTCCATATTTCTCTATCAGACTATTTACTACGCTATGGATCAACAGAGAGTTCTGACGAACAAAACGACCTATCCGGGGAGTTCTGACGCGGCGGTGAAACCACACAGACAATCCCGGCGCCATTCTGCCGTTCCTTCATTCCTTTAGAAGAAGCAGCTTCAATTGGATATGTGAGAATGATATATTACTCTGTGGCAGGGGGAGAGGGGTAGAGAGAAAGATAGGTTTATCTGAAGTAATAAATTCTCCGTTGGACACGTGTGATATTGGTGCTGCAAGTCCATAATAACACAGAGGAAGTAACGGTGTCACATCCTCTGCAGCGCGTTCACACAAAGGGGCTGTCAGAATCCTCAAACAGCATATGATGGATTATCAGCCCCTCCTAACTAAAGACTCTAATGTGCGAGAATTGAAAAGCATTCAAAGGTTTTTATTGCCGAGCCGAAAGGCGTGTTATGTCATGAACCAGACAGTTTAAAGAGATACTTGCCAATTCTAATGGTATACCTGTATATATTAAATATCACCTGGTTTACCTGTATGTATTAAACATCACCTGGTGTACCTGTATATATTAAACATCACCTGGTTTACCTGTATGTATTAAACATCACCTGGTTTACCTGTATGTATTAAACATCACCTGGTTTACCTGTATGTATTAAACATCACCTGGTTTACCTGTATGTATTAAACATCACCTGGTTTACCTGTATGTAGTAAACATCACCTGGTTTACCTGTATGTATTAAACATCACCTGGTATACCTGTATGTAGTAAATATCACCTGGTTTACCTGTATGTAGTAAACATCACCTGGTTTACCTGTATGTATTAAACATCACCTGGTTTACCTGTATGTATTAAACATCACCTGGTTTACCTGTATGTAGTAAACATCACCTGGTTTACCTGTATGTAGTAAACATCACCTGGTTTACCTGTATGTAGTAAACATCACCTGGTTTACCTGTATGTAGTAAACATCACCTGGTTTACCTGTATGTATTAAACATCACCTGGTATACCTGTATGTAGTAAACATCACCTGGTTTACCTGTATGTAGTAAACATCACCTGGTTTACCTGTATGTATTAAACATCACCTGGTTTACCTGTATGTAGTAAATATCACCTGGTTTACCTGTATGTAGTAAACATCACCTGGTTTACCTGTATGTATTAAACATCACCTGGTTTACCTGTATGTGTTAAATATCACCTGGTTTACCTGTATGTAGTAAACATCACCTGGTTTACCTGTATGTAGTAAACATCACCTGGTTTACCTGTATGTATTAAACATCACCTGGTATACCTGTATGTATTAAATATCACCTGGTTTACCTGTATGTAGTAAACATCACCTGGTTTACCTGTATGTATTAAACATCACCTGGTTTACCTGTATGTATTAAATATCACCTGGTTTACCTGTATGTAGTAAATATCACATGGTTTACCTGTATGTAGTAAACATCACCTGGTTTACCTGTATGTATTAAACATCACCTGGTTTACCTGTATGTATTAAACATCACCTGGTATACCTGTATGTAGTAAATATCACCTGGTATACCTGTATGTAGTAAATATCACCTGGTTTACCTGTATGTATTAAATATCACCTGGTTTACCTGTATGTATTAAATATCACCTGGTTTACCTGTATGTAGTAAACATCACCTGGTATACCTGTATGTAGTAAATATCACCTGGTTTACCTGTATGTAGTAAATATCACCTGGTTTACCTGTATGTATTAAACATCACCTGGTTTACCTGTATGTATTAAATATCACCTGGTTTACCTGTATGTAGTAAACATCACCTGGTATACCTGTATGTAGTAAATATCACCTGGTTTACCTGTATGTAGTAAATATCACCTGGTTTACCTGTATGTAGTAAACATCACCTGGTTTACCTGTATGTAGTAAACATCACCTGGTTTACCTGTATGTAGTAAACATCACCTGGTTTACCTGTATGTAGTAAATATCACCTGGTTTACCTGTATGTAGTAAACATCACCTGGTATACCTGTATGTAGTAAACATCACCTGGTTTACCTGTATGTATTAAATATCACCTGGTTTACCTGTATGTAGTAAACATCACCTGGTATACCTGTATGTAGTAAATATCACCTGGTTTACCTGTATGTAGTAAATATCACCTGGTTTACCTGTATGTATTAAACATCACCTGGTTTACCTGTATGTATTAAACATCACCTGGTTTACCTGTATGTAGTAAACATCACCTGGTTTACCTGTATGTAGTAAACATCACCTGGTTTACCTGTATGTAGTAAACATCACCTGGTTTACCTGTATGTAGTAAACATCACCTGGTTTACCTGTATGTATTAAATATCACCTGGTTTACCTGTATGTAGTAAATATCACCTGGTTTACCTGTATGTATTAAACATCACCTGGTTTACCTGTATGTGTTAAATATCACCTGGTTTACCTGTATGTATTAAACATCACCTGGTTTACCTGTATGTAGTAAACATCACCTGGTTTACCTGTATGTATTAAACATCACCTGGTTTACCTGTATGTAGTAAACATCACCTGGTTTACCTGTATGTAGTAAACATCACCTGGTTTACCTGTATGTAGTAAACATCACCTGGTTTACCTGTATGTAGTAAACATCACCTGGTTTACCTGTATGTATTAAATATCACCTGGTTTACCTGTATGTAGTAAATATCACCTGGTTTACCTGTATGTATTAAACATCACCTGGTTTACCTGTATGTGTTAAACATCACCTCGTTTACCTGTATGTATTAAACATCACCTGGTTTACCTGTATGTAGTAAACATCACCTGGTTTACCTGTATGTAGTAAACATCACCTGGTTTACCTGTATGTAGTAAATATCACCTGGTTTACCTGTATGTAGTAAACATCACCTGGTATACCTGTATGTAGTAAACATCACCTGGTTTACCTGTATGTAGTAAACATCACCTGGTTTACCTGTATGTAGTAAACATCACCTGGTATACCTGTATGTAGTAAATATCACCTGGTTTACCTGTATGTAGTAAACATCACCTGGTATACCTGTATGTAGTAAACATCACCTGGTTTACCTGTATGTGTTAAATATCACCTGGTTTACCTGTATGTATTAAACAGCAACTGGTTTACCTGTATGTATTATTCCAACTCGTTAGCATCAGAAGCAATAACAGATTGGCTTTCACACATAACACTACTTCTGCATGTCACTTCGTTTCTATCTAGTACAATTGAATTGCCTTTAAACCAATTAATCCCACTTGACATGGTCATTACTGTGGCGTCTGTCCAATCTCTCCTCTGGGAGCCCCAGACGTTTCACTATTTAGCTGTAGCCCTAAACGAGTTCACCTGATTCACTAGTCGAGGGCTTGATGATTAGTTGACTAGTTGAATCAGGTGTGCTAGCTCTGCTATAGATTAAATACCTGGATCGGCTGAGTGTCCCCGAGGAGACGTTTCAGTAAGGCTGCATTACTGTACGGTGGTTTTATGTACGTTATCTGTACATTAGATCGTAGACCTCAGATCCCAGGTTATGATCCAGACGTTATTCTGATGTTCCCAATTAGCCTTTGTTGCATTATATATCCAGATCCACTTTGATCCACAGCCCAGCGACCCAGCGTAGTCTTTCTAGCAACCCCAGGATCTGACAGACTATTGGCAGATGCCCTTCCTGGCCAACAGACACCAATGGTGCATTTCCACACATGATTTACCCCGTGTGTTTTTAAGGCTCAGACATTTATGTTTCCTTCTACGCCGGCCGGCACCCATGTCTCACTGGGCCATGGTGGAAAGCACAATAACACTAGATGGTATATGAACATAAAACACAATAACACTAGATGGTATATGAACAGAAAACACAATAACACTAGATGGTATATGAACATAAAACACAATAACACTAGATGGTATATGAACATAAAACACAATAACACTAGATGGTATATGAACATAAAACACAATAACACTAGATGGTATATGAACATAAAACACAATAACACTAGATGGTATATGAACATAAAACACAATAACACTAGATGGTATATGAACATAAAACACAATAACATAAAACACAATAACACTAGATGGTATATGAACATAAAACACAATAACACTAGATGGTATATGAACATAAAACACAATAACACTAGATGGTATATGAACATAAAACACAATAACACTAGATGGTATATGAACATAAAACACAATAACACTAGGAGGTATCAGCATGCTTCACTTCGGCTGGTACCTAGCCGAACTCAGCTAGCCGAACCGAAAGAGTGCACTCGTGTACTCCCAATAGTACTGGTTGTCCATTTTGAGACACTCTGCCCGCGGGGACCTTTATTCTATCCTGACCTCCATCAATGTTCCAGGGGCCCCTGACTACCACCCTGCCCTGGCTGCAGTTCATCACCCACCCCACAGTCCACTCCCAGGTCCAGGGGCCCCTAACCACCACCCTGCCCTGGCTGCAGTTCATCACCCACCCCACAGTCCAATCCCAGGTTCAGGGGCCCCTGACTACCACCCTGCCCTGGCTGCAGTTCATCACCCACCCCACAGTCCACTCCCAGGTCCAGGGGCCCCTGACTACCACCCTGCCTTGGCTGCAGTTCATCACCCACCCCACAGTCCACTCCCAGGTCCAGGGGCCCCTGACTACCACCCTGCCTTGGCTGCAGTTCATCACCCACCCCACAGTCCAATCCCAGGTTCGTCTGCAGCTGCAAAATAACACCATGTGTCACGGCTGTCTAAGGGTGAGAGAGTGGACCAAGGCGCAGCGTGTGAAAAATACATCTTCTCTTTATTATTAAGAAGAAAAACGAAACAAAACAACAAATAGACGAACGTGAAACTATATAAATGAACTAAGTGCACACATGCAACATAGAACATAGACACAGACAATTACCCACAAACACCTAAAGCCTATGGCTGCCTTAAATATGGCTCTCAATCAGAGACAATGAACCACAGCTGCCTCTAATTGAGAACCAATCTAGGCAGCCATAGACATAACTAGACAACTACACTAGACACTACAAAAACACATACATTCCCCATGTCACACCCTGACCTAACTAAAAAACATAAAGAAAACAAAGAATACTAAGGCCAGGGCGTGACAGTACCCCCCCCCAAAGGTGCGGACTCCGACCGCACAAACTGACATAGAAAGGGGAGGGTCCGGGGTGGGCCCCATTATGGCGGCGGCTCGGGTGCGGG
Source organism: Salvelinus namaycush (assembly GCF_016432855.1). Lineage (NCBI taxonomy): Eukaryota > Metazoa > Chordata > Actinopteri > Salmoniformes > Salmonidae > Salvelinus > Salvelinus namaycush. The sequence continues at coordinate 42,955,031 of NC_052319.1, read as the reverse complement.
ACGTGGCCCCCACTCCACCATTGTCAATACCCGCTTTGGTAGCCTCCTCCAAATGGCCACCCTCCAAATTAACCCCACTGGATTAGGGGGCAGCACCGGACTGAGGGGCAACACCGGAATGAGGGGCAGCTCCGGACTGAGGGGCGGCAGCTCCGGACTGAGGGACGGCAGCTCCGGACTGAGGGACGGCAGCTCCGGACTGGCTGACGGCTCTGGCTGGTCATGGCTGGCTGACGGCTCTGGCTGGTCATGGCTGGCTGACGGCTCTGGCTGGTCATGGCTGGCTGACGGCTCTGGCTGGTCATGGCTGGCTGACGGCTCTGGCTGGTCATGGCTGGCTGACGGCTCTGGCTGGTCATGGCTGACGGACGGCTCTGGCTGGTCATGGCTGACGGACGGCTCTGGCTGGTCATGGCTGACGGACGGCTCTGGCTGATCCTGTCTGGCGGAAGGCTCGGGCTGATCCTGTCTGGCGGAAGGCTCGGGCTGATCCTGTCTGGCGGAAGGCTCTGGCTGATCCTGTCTGGCGGAAGGCTCTGGCTGATCCTGTCTGGCGGAAGGCTCTGGCTGATCCTGTCTGGCGGAAGGCTCTGGCTGATCCTGTCTGGCGGAAGGCTTTGGCTGCTCCTGTCTGGCGGAAGGCTCTGGCGGCTCCTGTCTGGCGGAAGGCTCTAGCGGCTCCTGTCTGGCGGACGGCTCTGAAGGCTCATGGCAGACGGGCGGCTTTGCAGGCTCATGGCAGACGGGCGGCTTTGAAGGCTCAGTCCAGACGGGCAGTTCATGCGGCGCTTGGCAGACGGACAGTTCAGACGGCGTTGGGCAGACGGGCAGTTCAGGCGCCGTTGGGCAGACGGGCAGTTCAGGCGCCGTTGGGCAGACGGGCAGTTCAGGCGCCGTTGGGCAGACGGGCAGTTCAGGCGCCGTTGGGCAGACGGGCAGTTCAGGCGCCGCTGGGCAGACGGGCAGTTCAGGCACCGCTGTGCAGACGGGCAGTTCAGGCACCGCTGGGCAGACGGCAGACTCTGGCCGGCTGAGACGCACTGTAGGCCTGGTGCGTGGTGCCGGAACTGGAGGTACCGGGTTAAGGACACGCACCTTCAGACTAGTGCGGGAAACAACAACAGGACGCACAGGACTCTGGGGACACACAGGAGGCTTGGTGCGTGGTGCCGGAACTGGTGGTACCGGGCTGGAGACACGCACCATAGGGCGAGTGCGTGGAGGAGGAACAGGGCTCTGGAGACACACTGGAAGCCTGGTGCGTGGTGTAGGCACTGGTGGTACTGGGCTGGGGCGGGGAGGTGGCGCCGGAAATACCGGACCGTGCAGGCGTACTGGCTCCCTTGAGCACTGAGCCTGCCCAACCTTACCTGGTTGTATGCTCCCCGTCGCCTGACCAGTGCGGGGAGGTGGAATAACCCGCACCGGGCTATGTAGGCGAACCGGGGACACCATGCGTAAGGCTGGTGCCATGTAAGCCGGCCCGAGGAGACGCACTGGTGGCCAGATGCGTTGGGCCGGCTTCATGACATCCGGCTCAACGCTCAATCTAGCCCGGCCGATACGTGGAGCTGGAATGTACCGAACCGGGCTATGCACGCGTACAGGAGACACCATGCGCTCTACTGCGTAACACGGTGTCTGCCCGTACTCTCGCTCTCCACGGTAAGTACAGGGAGTATGCGTAGGTCTCCTACCTGACTTCGCCACACTCCCTTTAAGCCCCCCCCCCCCAAGAAATTTTTGGGTAGTACTCACGGGCTTCCAGCCTTGCCTCCGTGCTGCCTCCTCATATCGCCTCCTCTCGGCTTTCGCTGCCTCCAGCTCAGCTTTGGGGCGGCGATATTCTCCTGGTTGAGCCCAAGGTCCCTTACCATCCAATTCGTCCTCCCATGTCCAGTTATCCTGTGTAGGTGGGTCCTGTTGCCGCTTGACACGCCGCTTGGTCCGATTTAGGTGGGTAATTCTGTCACGGCTGTCTAAGGGTGAGAGAGTGGACCAAGGCGCAGCGTGTGAAAAATACATCTTCTCTTTATTATTAAGAAGAAAAACGAAACAAAACAACAAATAGACGAACGTGAAGCTATATAAATGAACTAAGTGCACACATGCAACATAGAACATAGACACAGACAATTACCCACAAACACCTAAAGCCTATGGCTGCCTTAAATATGGCTCTCAATCAGAGACAATGAACCACAGCTGCCTCTAATTGAGAACCAATCTAGGCAGCCATAGACATAACTAGACAACTACACTAGACACTACAAAAACACATACATTCCCCATGTCACACCCTGACCTAACTAAAAAACATAAAGAAAACAAAGAATACTAAGGCCAGGGCGTGACACCATGAGGTTTTGATGGAAGTTACTAAGTGATTATAATCAAATAGGCAAGGCCCTCTGGTGAGTGTCCACCCTAGTTACCTCTCCCCATAAGCTCCAAATGATGGCTCTAAAGTAGGCCGTAAAACGCTGCAATATCGTGGACCAATATTACACTCCACAGACCAAAGTAATTTTCACACACACACACATTAAGACAGTGCTGACCATGGGTCGTCTGGGTCCCAGAGGAGAAAAGACACAAATAAGATTCCTGTCCATAATTAAAACCTCTAATTACATGGTGAGAT
>NC_052319.1:42859887-42947387 GCF_016432855.1 Salvelinus namaycush | reverse complement strand
GTGGTGGTGGTGGTGGTGGTATGATGGTGGTGGTGGTGGTGGTGGTGGTGGTGGTGATGGTGGTGGTGGTATGATGCTGGTGGTGGTGGTGGTGGTATGATGGTGGTGGTGGTGGTGGTGGTATGATGGTGATGGTGGTGGTGGTGGTGGTATGATGGTGATGGTGGTGGTGGTGGTGGTATGATGCTGGTGGTGGTGGTGGTGGTATGATGGTGGTGGTGGTGGTGGTGGTGGTATGATGGTGATGGTGGTGGTGGTGGTGGTGGTGGTGGTGGTGGTGGTGGTGGTGATGGTGGTGGTGGTGGTGGTGGTGGTGGTGGTGGTGGTGGTATGATGGTGGTGGTATGATGGTGGTGGTGGTGGTGGTGGTGGTGGTGGTGGTGGTGGTATGGTGGTGGTGGTGGTGGTGGTGGTATGATGGTGGTGGTGGTGGTGGTGGTATGATGGTGGTGGTGGTGGTGGTGGTGGTGGTGGTGGTGATGGTGGTGGTGGTGGTGGTGGTGGTGGTGGTGGTGGTGGTGGTGGTATGATGGTGGTGGTATGATGGTGGTGGTGGTGGTGGTGGTGGTGGTGGTGGTATGATGGTGGTGGTATGATGGTGGTGGTGGTGGTGGTGGTGGTATGATGGTGGTGGTGGTGGTGGTATGATGGTGGTGGTGGTGGTGGTGGTATGATGGTGGTGGTGGTGGTGGTGGTGGTGGTGGTGGTGGTGGTGGTATGATGGTGGTGGTATGATGGTGGTGGTGGTGGTGGTGGTATGATGGTGGTGGTGGTGGTGGTATGATGGTGGTGGTGGTGGTGGTGGTATGATGGTGGTGGTGGTGGTGGTGGTGGTGGTGGTGGATGGTTATTATAGCTGGTGGTGGTGGTGGTGGTGGTGGTGGTGGTGGTGGTGGTGGTATGATGGTGGTGGTATGATGGTGGTGGTGGTATGATGGTGGTGGTGGTGGTGGTGGTATGATGGTGGTGGTGGTGGTGGTGGTGGTATGGTGGTGGTGGTATGGTGGTGGTGGTGGTGGTGGTGGTGGTGATGGTGGTGGTGGTGGTGGTGGTGGTATGATGGTGGTGGTGGTGGTGGTGGTGGTGGTGGTATGGTGGTGGTGGTGGTGGTGGTGGTGGTGGTGGTGGTGGTGGTGGTGGTGGTGGTATGATGGTGGTGGTGGTGGTGGTATGATGGTGGTGGATTCATATCCAGAGTCATTATAGCATGCCTGTTTCTGAGCACCCTTATCTCTTTGACACTTGTCGTTAGAGCTGAGTTGACCTCTCTCTCTCCTCTCTCTCTCTCTCTCTCTCTCTCGCTCTCTCTCTCTCTCTCTCTCTCTCTCTATCTCTCTCTCTCTCCCTCTCTCTCATGGCGCCACTATTTTCATTCACAACTCTCGCTCATCCGAGAAGCCTTTCCTCTGAATCATCGACACGCCACAAATCTGCTGACAAGATCCACATTGTCTTTGTTAAAGGCAGTCTTTTAATGTTAGCCCAGTGCAAAAACAAAGAGATAGTGTCAGAAAAGACGTTGGCGGAGTCGATCAGCGTCGGTGTGAAGCTCAGCGTTCTAGAATGAACAGAAACAAATAGACACGTCTTGATACGTTTTGTCCAGTGACTAGGTCACGTCTGCTTCTCATTCTGAAACCCAACGGCCCTGGGCGTTGAAACACTTACAGTTTCAAACTCAAGTTGGGTTGCCATGTGCCGAACCCAACGTAGCAGGTGTAAAATGACGCCTGAATGAAATCCCCACGTTTATGTATCAAGGGAAACGGAAAATAGGTTGAAAATACCGAGTACAACAGAAATGAAACCCTGGCTGTTTCTGAAATGGCCCATATGTGTCTGATCAAAAGTATTACGTTATGCACTGAGTGTACAAAACATTAAGAACAGCTTCCTAAGATTTTTTGTCCTCAGAAAAGCTTAAATCCGTCAGGGCATGGACTCTACAAGGTGTCGAAAGTGTTCCACAGGGATGCTGCGCCCAAGTTGACTCCAATGCTTCCCACAGTTGTCAAGTTGGCTGGATGTCCTTTGGGTGGTGGACCATTCTTGATACACTCGGGAAACTGTTGAGAATGCAAAACCCAGCAGCGTTGCAGTTCTTAACATGGCACACATACACAATCCATGTCTCAATTGTCTCAAGGCTTACAAATCCTTCTTTAAACCTGTCTCTTCCCTTTCTTCAACACTGATTTGAAGTGAATTTAACAGGTGACATCAATAAGGGATCATAGCTTTCACCTGGTTTCACCTTGTCAGTCTATGTCATGGAAAGAGCATGTTGAGCATGTTTTGTACACTCAGTGGATAGTGCACGTGCCATTTCAGATGTACCCCCCTGTATCTGTACTGCTCCTGTTAAATGAAAGGAGCAGTAGAGGACTCGATGGCAGAATGTAGCCAACAGAGAAGACAGAGAGGACAGAGAGGACAGAGACAACAGAGAGGACAGAGAAAACAGAGAGGATAGAGAAAACAGAGAGGACAGAGAGGACAGAGACAACAGAGAGGACAGAGACAACAGAGAGGACAGAGAGGACAGAGACAACAGAGAGGACAGAGAGGACAGAGAAAACAGAGAGGACAGAGAAAACAGAGAGGACAGAGAGGACAGAGACAACAGAGAGGACAGAGACAACAGAGAGGACAGAGACAACAGAGAAAACAGAGAGGACAGAGACAACAGAGAGGACAGAGAGGACAGAGAGGACAGAAAAAACAGAGAGGACAGAGAAAACAGAGAGGATAGAGAAAACAGAGAGGACAGAGAGGACAGAGACAACAGAGAGAACAGAGACAACAGAGAGAACAGAGACAACAGAGAGGACAGAGAAAACAGAGAAAACAGAGAGGACAGAGAGTACAGAGACAACAGAGAGGACAGAGAAAACAGAGAGGACAGAGAAAACAGAGAGGACAGAGAGGACAGAGAAGACAGAGAGGACAGAGAAAACAGAGAGGACAGAGAAAACAGAGAGGACAGAGAGGACAGAGAAGACAGAGAGGACAGAGAAAACAGAGAAAACAGAGAAGACAGAGAGGACAGAGAGGACAGAGAGGACAGAGAAAACAGAGAGGACAGAGACAACAGAGAGGACAGAGAAAACAGAGAGGACAGAGAGGACAGAGAAAACAGAGAGGACAGAGAAAACAGAGAGGACAGAGAGAACAGAGAAAACAGAGAGAACAGAGAAAACAGAGAGGACAGAGAAAACAGAGAGGACAGAGAGAACAGAGACAACAGAGAGAACAGAGACAACAGAGAGGACAGAGAAAACAGAGAGGACAGAGAGGACAGAGAGGACAGAGAGGACAGAGAGGACAGAGAAAACAGAGAAAACAGAGAGGACAGAGGGGACAGAGAGGACAGAGACATCTTCCGTGTGAGAGGAGACATAATTTGGATGGTTCACACTAGTCTTGTTGTGGCTTTTCAGAAGTTAAAAAAGAGACACAATTCACACTTTCAGAACTAATTTGATCTGTGGGGACTTCATCAGCAAGTCTAGTCAGGAACAGAAACAACGATAACGATATGAATTTATCTTCAGGCATCACTTCTTATGGCTGCAATCCCGTTAACGGGATGATATGACAACAGCCAGTGAAAGTGCAGGGCGCTAAATTCAAACAACAGAAATCTCATAATTAAAATTCCTCAAACATACATGTATTTTATACCATTTTAAAGCTAATCTTGTTGTTAATCCCACCAAAGTGTCCGATTTCAAATAGGCTTTACAGCGAAAGCACCACAAACAATTATGTTAGGTCACCACCAACTCACAGAAAAATTCAGCCATTTTTCCAGCCAAAGAGAGGAGTCACAAAATGCACAAATAGAGATAAAATGAATCACTCACCTTTGATGATCTTCATCAGATGACACTCATAGGACTTCATATTACACAATACATATATGTCTTGTTCGATTAAGTTCATATTTATATCCAAAAACCTCAGTTTACATTGGCGCCATGTTCAGAAATGCCTCCAAAATATCCAGAGAAATTGCAGAGAGCCACATCAAATAACAGAAATGCTCATCATAAACTTTGATGAAAGATACATGTTTTACATAGAATTAAAGATACACTTGTTCTTAATGCAACCGCTGTGTCAGATTTCAAAAAGCTTTACGGCAAAACACAATATTCAATAATCTGAAAACAGCGTTCAGCCACAAAAGCAAGCCATTCAGTTACCCGCCAAATTGTGCAGTCAACAAAACTCATAAAAAGCATTATAAATCTTCACTTACCTTTGCTGATCTTCGTCGGAATGCACTCCCAGGACTCCCACTTCCACAAGAAATGTTAGTTTGGTTCGGTAATGTCCATCATTTATGACCAAATAGCTATTTTCGTTAGCGTGTTTGGTAAACAAACTCAACGTCAGGAAGCGCGTTCACTAAAAGCTGACGAAATGTCCAAAAGTTCCGTAACAGTCTGTAGAAGCATGTCAAACGATGTATTGAATCAATCTTTAGGATGTTTTTAACATAAATCTTGAATAACGTTCCAACCGGAGAATTACATTGACTTCAGATGAGCGATGGAACAGAGCTCCCTCTCATGTGAACGCGCATGGTGAAAGCATGGTCAGGTCATGGCAGACCTGACTAATTCCCCTCTCATTCGGCCCCCCATTAACAGTAGAGGCATCAGACAAGGTTCTACAGACTGTTGACATCTAGTGGAAGCCGTAGGAAGTGCAAACGCATCCATATATCGCTGTGATTTTAATAGGATCTTGGTTGAAAATCGACCAACCTCAGAATTCCCACTTCCCGTTTTGATTTTTTCTCAGGTTTTTGCCTGCCATATGAGTTATGTTATACTCACAGACATCATTCAAACAGTTTTAGAAACTTCAGAGTGTTTTCTATCCAATACTAATAATAATATGCATATATTAGCAACTATGACTGAGGAGCAGGCCGTTTACTCTGGGCACCTCTGTGCACCTTTCATCCAAGCTACTCAATACTGCCCCTGCAGCCATAAGAAGTTAAAGCCAGAGAGACAGAGATGGGTACTAACTCCTCGGAACAGAGCCCCAGTGTGTAAACAGAACCTTTAGAACTCACTGACCTCACAATAATCCCCTCTGGTTCCAAAATAGACACAAAAAATAGAGCTTTCGTCTGTCTTATGGGAACACACCTATCCTCTGTTCTCCTCCATCCCAGAAACACCCACTCTCAAAGCAGAGTCCACAGATTGGTCTGAGAAGAGAGGCATAATGAGAAAGAGAGGGAAAAGGTGGAGATAAAAGGAGAGAGAGAGAGAGAGAGAGAGAGAGAGAGAGAGAGAGAGAGAGAGAGAGAGAGAGAGAGAGAGAGAGAGAGAGAGAGAGAGAGAGAGAGAGTGACTACAGCAGCACCTAGATCGTCTGAACAGATTCTGTCAGACCTGGGCTCTAACAATAAATCTCAGTAAGACCAAAAGATAATGATGTTCCAAAAACAGTTCAGTTGCCAGGACCACAAATACAATTTACATCTAGACACCGTTTCCATAGAGCACACAAAACAATGGATACCTACCTCAGCACCATAGGTCGCTTCCACAAAGCTGTGAACAATCTAAGAGACGAGGAAAGAAGGGCCTTCTATGCCATCAAAAGGAACATAAAATGTGACATACCAATCAGGATCTGGCTAAAAATACTTGAATCAGTTATCGAACCCATTGCCCTTTATGGTTGTGAGGTCTGGGGTTCCGCTCACCAATAAAGAATTGACAAAATAAGACAAGCACCAAATTGAGACTCTGCATGTAGAATTCTGCAAAAAGGGGAGTTGCAGCTATGGGACCGTTACTACTAATTGGACACCACGAAATAGGGTAGAAAAGAGGGGTAAAAGTACAAACAATGTAAAAATATCCTCTGTGTAAATCACCAAATAGTGCAGACCAGAATTAGGCCGATATCCGCTAATTATATAAATCCAGAAAATAGCCGTTAATAAGGCATAACCCCTAGACAACATCCGCTGAAATGGCAGAGCGCGAAATTCAAAAATATTTTGGGGAAATATTTAACTTTCATACATTCACAAGTGCAATACACCAAATTAAAGCCTAACTTCTTGTTGATCTAGCCATCGCCTCTGATTTCAAAAAGGCTTTACAGCGAAAGCACACCATTCGATTATGTTAGGTTAGCGCCTAGTCACAGAAAAACATACAGCCATTTTTCCAGCCAAAGCGAGAAGTCACAAAAAGCAGAAATAGAGATAAAATGAATCACTAACCTTTGATGATCTTCATCAGATGGCACTCATAGGACTTCATGTTACACAATACATGTATGTTCTGTTCGATAAAGTTCATATTTATATCCAAAAAATCTCAGTTTACATTGGCGCGTTATGTTCAGTAATGTTGCGCCTCGAAAACATCCGGCAAATTTTCAGAGAGCCACATCAATTTACAGAAATACTCATAAGAAACATTGATAACAGATACAAGTGTTATGCATGGAATTATGGATAAATCTCTCCTTAAATTCTACAATCCCCTAAAAGGAAGTGATTCCCAAACCTTCCATAATAAATCCTTCACCTACAGAGAAATAAACCTGGAGAAGAGTCCCCTAAGCAAGCTGGTGCTGGGGCTCTTTTACAAACACAAACACACCCCACAGAGTCCCAAGACAGCATCACAATTAGACCCAACCAAATCATGAGAAAACAAAAAGAGAATTACTTGACATATTGGAAAGAATTAACCAAAAAAAACTGAGCAGAATACCTGACCACTGTGACTGACACAAAATTAAGGAAAGCTTTGACTATGTACAGACACAGTGAGCATAGCCTTGCTATTGAGAAAGGTCAACGTAGGCAGACCTGGATCTCAAGAGAAGACAGGCTTATGTGCACAATTTCCACAAAATGAGGTGGAAACTGAGCTGCACTTCCTAACCTCCTGACAAACTTATGACCATTTTAGAGAAAAATATTTTCCTCAGATTACACATATGAGAGAAAGAGTGAGCGCAAGAGAGACAGAGAGAGAGAGAGAGAGAGAGAGAGAGAGAGAGAGAGAGAGAGACAGAGAGAGACAGAGAGAGAGAGAGACAGAGAGACAGAGAGAGAGAGAGAGAGAGAGAGAGAGAGAGACAGAGAGACAGAGAGAGAGAGAGAGAGAGAGAGAGAGAGAGAGAGAGAGAGAGAGAGAGGGAGAAACAGAGAGAGAGAGAGAGACAGCGAGCGCGAGCGAGAGAGAGAGACAGCGAGCGCGAGAGAGAGAGAGAGACAGCGAGCGCGAGAGAGAGAGAGACAGCGGGCGCGAGCGAGAGAGAGAGAGACAGCGAGCGCGAGCGAGAGAGATGGTGGTGAGAGAGAGAGAGAGAGAGAGAGAGAGAGACAGACAAACAGAGAGAGAGAGAGAGAGAGAGAGATAGAGAGAGAGAGAGAGAGAGAGACAGAGAGAGACAGAGAGAGAGAGAGACAGAGAGACAGAGAGAGAGAGAGAGAGAGAGAGAGAGAGACAGAGAGACAGAGAGAGAGAGAGAGAGAGAGAGAGAGAGAGAGAGAGAGAGAGAGAGAGGGAGAAACAGAGAGAGAGAGAGAGAGAGACAGCGAGCGCGAGAGAGAGAGAGAGACAGCGAGCGCGAGAGAGAGAGAGAGACAGCGAGCGCGAGAGAGAGAGAGACAGCGAGCGCGAGCGAGAGAGAGAGAGACAGCGAGCGCGAGCGAGAGAGATGGTGGTGAGAAATACAATGAACAAGAAAAAGGGGAGAAAAGGTGTGAGGTAGAGGTAATAAAAAGGTAGAGAGAGAGAGAGATAAAAGAGTGAATTGGAACAGAGTGATAATGTGTGTCTTTCATGGTCTGAGAGTGTGAGAGCAGGGAGGGTGTCGCTGGGTGTCACCTCGGGTGTTTGTCGAGTGTTCCGTTAGCCCCATGCTGAGGTAAAAGCCCAGGAGCACAGGTGTTAAATGTGTAAAGTGCAGTCATCAGTGGAAAATGTGTCAAGAAGATGAATAAGTCACACCGGTCTTTCGCTGGTTCCCTTTCGTCCCTACTGCCACCTTCTCTGTGGAATAGTACATTACAGACACCTCTCCCTCATCCACCTTTCTCTTTCCATTGTCCATCTGACACCTTGGACTAAGTACTGCCCTGTCATTATTATTTCAAATAGGCTTCTGGAGAATATTAGAGAGATAGACGTGGGACCAGTAGTGCATGGGACAGATATCATCCTCTCTGGTCTATCCATTCAATTCAATTCAATTCAATTCAATTGACTTTATTGACATGGCAAGTTCATTATTACTTACATTGTCAAAGTATACATATCGAAAAATAAAAATCAAATATATATGTGTATATATATACAAAATATATATATATTTATATATAAATAAATGGTGGGACCAACAGCAATAATAACAGTAGTAGTGGACATGGGATTACCATTAACAGCAACTACAACAACAATATTAATCAGAACAACAATACATTAAAGCAACTGTAGTAGACCAGTGTCAATATGACTTGAGAAGACATATGATCTGGTATGAAAGACAAAACAAAACTAAGCTAAATGGGAAATATTATCAACATTACTTTGCATTTTTCACTGGCTGTCCCTCAGGTTGTGGCAGGAGGACACATATTTGGCTGCCAAAACTGCACATTTTGGCTTTTCACCCAATAAATATTTGATTTTTTCTTCATCTTTTATAGTTTCAAATTCTTTGTATTGAGTTATAATTTTGGGAAAGAAATATGCTCTTAGGTCTGAGTATTTGTCACAGTGTAGTAGGAAATGCACCTCTGTCTCTACCTCTCCCCTGGAGCAGAGTGAGCACAGCCTGTCCTCTCTGGGCAGCCAGGTTTGTCTGTGACGACCGGTCTCTATAGCCAGACGGTGCTCACTGAGTCTGTACCTAGTCAATGTTTTCCTCAGTTTTCTATCAGTCACAGTGGTCAGATAGTCTGCCACCATGTACTGTCTGTTTAGAGCCAAATAGCATTGAAGTTTACTTTGATTTTTTGTGGTGTCTTTCCAATAGGTGATATATTTTTCTTTTTGTTTTGTGATGATTTGGTTGGGCCAGATTTTCTGAGGGCTGTCCCGAGGCTCTATGGGGTTGGTTTGGGTTGGTGAACTGAGCCTCAGAACCAGCTGGCTGAGGGGACTCTTCTCTGGTTTCATCTCTTGACATTGTAGAGCTGTGTGATGGAATGTTTTAGGGTCACTTGTTTTTAGATGGTTGTAAAATTTGATGGCTCTTTTTTCTATTCGAATGAGGAGGGGGTATTGGCCCAATTCTGCCCTACATGCGTTATTTGGAGTTTTTCTTTGTACTTGCAATACAGTCTTGCAAAACTCTGCATGCAATATTTCAGTTGGATGTTTGTCCCATTTAGTAAATTCATTATTAGAGAGTGGACCCCATACTTCACTGCCATATAGAGCAATTGGTTCTATAACTGATTGAAAAATTTTGAGCCAGATTCTAATTGGAATTTCAATTTTGATGTTCCTTTTAATGGCATAGAATGCTCTTCTTGCTTTGTCTCTCAGCTCATTCACAGCCATGTGAAAGCTACCTGTGTTGCTCATATTTAGTCCTAGATATGTGTAGTTTTTGGTGTGTTCTAATAGAACTGTGTCCAAATAGAATTTATATTTGTCATCCTTATTTCCCGACCTTTTTTGGAATATCATTATATTTGTTTTTTTTAGGTTAACGGTCAGAGCCCAGGTCTGACAGAACCTGTGAAGACGATCTAGGTGCTGCTGTAACCCCTCTTTAGTGGGAGACAGCAGCACCAGGTCATCTGCGTACAGCAGACACTTGATTTCAGTGTTGTGTAGGGTGATACCAGGTGCTGCCGATTCTTCTAATGTTTTTGCCAATTCATTAATGTAGATGTTAAATAATGTTGGACTTATTGGGCAGCCCTGTTTCACTCCCCGCCCCTGAGAGAAGAAGTCTGTTTGCTTGTTGCCAATTTTAACCGCACATTTGTTTTTAGTGTACATTGATTTAATAAAATCATATGTTTTCCCTCCAATACCACTTTCTATTAGTTTATAAAAAAGACCTTCGTGCCAAATTGAATCAAATGCTTTCTTGAAATCTACAAAACATGAGTAGATTTTGCCTTTGTTTTGGTTAACTTGTTTATCAATTAGAGTGTGGAGGGTGTAAATGTGGTCTGTTGTACGATAATTTTTTAGAAATCCAATCTGGCTTCTGCTCAGGACGTTGTGTTCGTCAAGGAAATGATGTAGTCTGCTATTTATAATACTGCAGAGAATTTTCCCCAAGTTGCTGTTAACGCAAATTCCTTTGTAATTATTTGGGTCAAATTTGTCTCCATTTGTGATCAATCCCTGGTTCCAAATATCGGGGGGAAATACCTGCAGTGAGGATAATGTTGAAGAGTTTGAGTATAGCCAATTTGAATTTGTGGTCTGTATATTTGATCATTTCATTTAAAATACCATCAGCACCACAGGCCTTTTTGGGTTGGAGATTGCATAGTTTTTCCAATAATTCTTCTTCTGTAATTGGGGTATCTACAGGATTCTGATAGTCTTTGACTGCTAATTCAAGGATTTGTAATTTTTCTTGTATATCTTTTTGTTCTGGGCTCTTTGTTATATTGCTGTAGAGGTTTGCAAAGTGATTTCTCCACATATCCCCATTTTGGATAGCCAATTCCTCATGATGAGGTTTGTTTAATTTATTCCAATTCTCCCAGAAGTGGTTTGATTCTATGGATTCCTCAATTCCAACCAGCTGATTTCTAATGTGCTGTTCCTTTTTTGTTCTTAGGGTGCGTTTGTATTGCTTCAGTGTTTCCCCATATTGAAGGCGTATATTTTTGTTGTCTGGTTCTCTGTGTTTTTGATTAGATATATTTCTCAATGACTTTCTTAGATTTTTGCAATCATTATCAAACCATTTTTCATTATCTGTTATTTTTGGTTTGCTCTTATGCTTCTTTAGATTAGCCAAGGAGGCTAATTTGTCAAATATAAAGTTTATGTTCCTAACGGCCAAATTTACACCTTCATTGCTGAAGGAGAATGTTAAGGCTAAAAAGTTGTCCAGGAGAGATTGTATTTTTTGGCTACTAATTGCTTTTTGGTAGATGTCTGTACTGTTTGCACTCTATCTATAGGCTTGTTTAGTACCATGTAATTTATTGGGCCGTGATGCTTCATGGTTGGGTTCTGCTCTTCTCAGATACACTGTGATTTTACTGTGGTCTGAGAGAGGTGTTAGTGGGCTGACTGTGAAGGCTCTGAGAGACTCTGGGTTTAGGTCGGTGAGGAAGTAGTCTACAGTGCTGCTGCCAAGGGATGAGCTGTAGGTGTACCTACCAAAAGAGTCTCCTCTCAGCCTGCCATTGACTATGTACAGACCCAGTGTTCGACAGAGCCTCAGGAGCTGTACTCCGTTTTTGTTTTTCACTTTGTCATAGTTGTTTCTGTGGGGGTATGTGGGGAGGGAAAGGTTGTTGCTTCCTGGTAGGTGTTTATCCCCATGACTGTTAATAGTGTCTTGTTCTTCTGCTGTTCTAGCATTCAGGTCTCCACAGACCAGTACGTTGCCTTGGGCCTGAAAGTGACTAATCTCCCCCTCTAGAATGGAGAAACTCTCTTCGTTGAAGTAGGGTGACTCTGACGGGGGAATGTATGTGGCACAGAGGAAGACGTTTTTATCTGTCAAGATAGCCTCCTTGTTGATTTTTAACCAGATAAAGAATTCTCCTGTTTTGATCAATTCGATTGAATTAATTAGTTCAGACATTCTCTCTCTCTGAGTTATTTGTCCTGTCTGTCCTTTCATACCACATGTTTTAAATAAAGTCTGCCATTAAAAGGATCATGCCTTTCCTCTGTCCTCTGTCCTCTGTCCCTCACTCCAATCTCCTGCTCTTCCTCTGTCCCTCTCTCCAATCTCCTGCCCTTCCTCTGTCCCTCTCTCAATCTCCTGCCCTTCCTCTCTCCCTCTCTCAATCTCCTGCCCTTCCTCTGTCCCTCTCTCCAACCTCTTGCCCTTCCTCTGTCCTCTGTCCCTCTCTCCAATCTCCTGCTCTTCCTCTGTCCCTCTCTCCAATCTCCTGCCCTTCCTCTGTCCCTTTCAATCTCCTGCCCCTCCTCTGTCCCTCACTCCAATCTCCTGCTCTTCCTCTGTCCCTCTCTCCAATCTCCTGCCCTTCCTCTGTCCCTCTCTCAATCTCCTGCCCTTCCTCTCTCCCTCTCTCAATCTCCTGCCCTTCCTCTGTCCCTCTCTCCAACCTCTTGCCCTTCCTCTGTCCTCTGTCCCTCTCTCCAATCTCCTGCTCTTCCTCTGTCCCTCTCTCCAATCTCCTGCCCTTCCTCTGTCCCTTTCAATCTCCTGCCCCTCCTCTGTCCCTCTCTCCAATCTCTCGCCCTTCCTCTGTCCCTCTCTCCAATCTCCTGCTCTTCCTCTGTCCCTCTCTCCAATCTCCTGCTCTTCCTCTGTCCCTCTCTCTAATCTCCTGCCATTCCTCTGTCCCTCTCTCCAATCTCCTGCCCTTCCTCTGTCCCTCTCTCAATCTCCTGCCCTTCCTCTGTCCCTCTCTCCAATCTCCTGCCCCTCCTCTGTCCCTCTCTCCAATCTCCTGCCCCTCCTCTGTCCCTCTCTCCAATCTCCTGCCCCTCCCCTGTCCCTCTCTCCAATCTCCTGCCCCTCCTCTGTCCCTCTCTCCAATCTCCTGCCCTTCCTCTGTCCCTCTCTCAATCTCCCCCACTTTTCTCTTTAATGTCCTCCCCTCCGTCTTCCATGCGCTTTCTCTCGCTTTCTCTCTGAATTTCAATTCAGTAGACTTTATTGACCCGGAGAGTTAAATTACTTACATTGTCAAAGTATACATATAACAAAATAAATGGTGGAACCAACAGCAATAAGGAGTCAATAATACTAGTAGTCGTAGAAATGTGATTACCATTAACAGCAACTACAACAACAATATTAATGAGAATAATAATATATTAAAGCAGAAGTAGTAACGTCGTGGCCAAAAAGTTTTGAGAACGACACAAATATCAATTTAGCTGCTTCAGTGTCTTTAGACATTTTTGCCAGAAGTTACTATGGAATGCTGAAGTATAATTACAAGCATTACATAAGTGTCAAAGGCTTTTATTGACAATTACATAAAGTTGATGCAAAGAGTCAATATTTGCAGTGTTGAGCCTTCTTTTTCAAGACCTCTGCAATCCGCCCTGGCATGCTGTCAATTAACTTCTGGGCCACATCCTGACTGATGACAGCCCATTCTTGCATAATTAATGCTTGGAGTTTGTCAGAATTTGTTGGTT
This sequence comes from Salvelinus namaycush, assembly GCF_016432855.1. NCBI lineage: Eukaryota > Metazoa > Chordata > Actinopteri > Salmoniformes > Salmonidae > Salvelinus > Salvelinus namaycush. The sequence goes on along the minus strand of NC_052319.1, from coordinate 42,934,056 downwards.
TTTGTTTGTCCACCCGCCTCTTGAGGATTGACCACAAGTTCTCAATGGGATTAAGGTCTGGGGAGTTTCCTGGCCATGGACCCAAAATATCGATGTTTTGTTCCCTGAGCCACTTAGTTATTATCACTTTTGCCTTATGGCAAGGTGCTCCATCATGCTGGAAAAGGCATTGTTCGTCACCAAACTGTTCCTGGATGGTTGGGAGAAGTTGCTCTCGGAAGATGTGTTGGTACCATTCTTAATTCATGGCTGTGTTATTAGGCAAAATTGTGAGTGAGCCCACTCCCTTGGCTGAGAAGGAACCCTACACATGAATGGTCTCAGGATGCTTTACTTTTGGCATGACACAGGACTGATGGTAGCGCTCACCTTGTCTTCTCCGGACAAGCTTTTTTCCGGATGCCCCAAACAATCGTAAAGGGGATTCATCAGAGAAAAGGACTTTACCCCAGTCCTCAGCAGTCCAATCCCTGTACCTTTTTGCAGAATATCAGTCTGTCCCTGATGTTTTTCCTGGAGAGAAGTGGCTTCTTTGCTGCCCTTCTTGACACCAGGTCATACTCCAAAAGTCTTCGCCTCACTGTGCGTGCAGATGCACTCACAACTGCCTGCTGCCATTCCTGAGCAAGCTCTGTACTGGTGGTGCCTCGATCCCCCAGCTGAATCAACTTTAGGAGAAGTTCTTGATGATCAGATAAATGGTTGATTTAGGTGCAATCTTACTGACAGCAATATCCTTGCCTGTGAAGCCCTTCTGTGCAAAGCAATGTCAACGGCACGTGTTTCCTTGCAGGTAACCATGGTTGACAAAGGAAGAACAGTGATTCCAGGCACCACCCTCCTTTTGAAGCTTCCAGTCTTTTATTCGAACTCAATCAGCATGACAGAGTGATCTCCTGCCTTGTCCTCGTCAACACTCACACCTGTGTTAACGAGAGAATCACTGACATGATGTCAGCTGGTCCTGTTGTGGCAGGGCTGAAATGCAGCGGAAATGTTTTTTTGGGGGATTCAGTTCATTTGCATCGCAAAGAGTGACTTTGCAATTAATTTCAATTCATCTGATCACTCTTCATAACATTCCAGAGTATATGCAAATTGCCATCATACAAACTGAGACAGCAGACTTTGTGAAAATGTATATTTGTGTCATTCTCAAAACTTTTGGCCACGACTGTAGACCAGTCTCAATATGACTGAGAAGACACATGACATGGTATGAAAGACAAAACAAAACGGGAAATATTATTCACATTACATTGCACTTTTCACTGGCTGTCCATCAGGTTGTGGCAGGAGGACACATATTTGGCTTTTAACCCAATACATATGATATTTTCTTCATCTATTATAGTTCCAAAGTCTCTGTATTGAATGATAAATTATTTCCCCAAATTATCTCTTAGGTCTGAGTATTTGTCACAGTGTAATAGGAAATGCAGCTCTGTCTCTACCTCTCCCATAGAGCAGAGTGAGCACAGCCTGTCCTCTCTGGGCAGCCAGGTTTGTCTGTAACGACCGGTCTCTATAGCCAGACTGTGCTCACTGAGTCTGTACCTAGTCAGTGTTTTCCTCAGTTTTATATCAGTCACAGTAGTCAGATAGTCTGCCACAATGTACTGTCTGGTTAGAGACAAATAGCATTGAAGTTAACTTAGATTGTTTTTGTGGTGTTTTTTCCCAATAGATGATATATTTATCTTTTTTGATTTGCGATGATTTTTCTTTTTCTTTTTTTTTCTTTTAAATTTTACCCCTTTTCTCCCCAATTTCGTGGTATCCAATTTTTAGTAGTTACTATCTTGTCTCATCGCTACAACTCCCGTACGGGCTCGGGAGAGACGAAGGTCGAAAGCCATGTGTCCTCCGAAACACAACCCAACCAAGCCGCACTGCTTCTTAAAACAGCGCGCCTCCAACCCGGAAGCCAGCCGCACCAATGTGTCGGAGGAAACACTGTGCACCTGGCGACCTGGTTAGCTCGCACTGTGCCCGGCCCGCCACAGGAGTCGCTGGTGGGCATAGAGACATGGATATCCCTACCGGCCAAACCCTCCCTAACCCGGACGACGCTAGGTCAATTGTGCGTCGCCCCACGGACCTCCCGGTCGCGGCCGGCTGCGACAGAGCCTGGGCGCGAACCCAGAGTCTCTGGTGGCGCAGTTAGCGCTGTGATGCAGTGCCCTAGAACACTGCGCCACCCTTGTGATGATTTTTTTAGGCCAGATTTGCTGAGTGTTGTCCTGAGGCTCTATGGGGTTGGTTTGTGTTGGTGAACTGAGCCTCAGAACCAGCTGACTGACTGCTGTCCTGAGGCTCTACGGTGTTGGTTTGGGTTAGTGAACTGAGCCTCAGAACCAGCTGACTGACTGCTGTCCTGATACTCTATGGGGTTGGTTTGGGTTAGTGAACTGAGCCTCAGAACCAGCTGGCTGACTGCTGTCCTGAGACTCTATGGGGTTGGTTTGGGTTAGTGAACTGAGCCTCAGAACCAGCTGGCTGACTGCTGTCCTGAGGCTCTATGGGGTTGGTTTGGGTTAGTGAACTGAGCCTCAGAACCAGCTGGCTGACTGCTGTCCTGAGGCTCTATGGGGTTGGTTTGGGTTAGTGAACTGAGCCTCAGAACCAGCTGGCTGACTGCTGTCCTGAGGCTCTATGGGGTTGGTTTGGGTTAGTGAACTGAGCCTCAGAACCAGCTGGCTGAGGGGACTCTTCTCTTGTTTCATCTCTTGACATTGTAAAGCTGTGTGATGTTTTTATATGGTTGTAAAATCTGATTTTTTTCTATTTGAATGAGGAGGGGGGTTTGGCCCAATTCTGTTCTACATGCGTTATTTGGAGATTTTCTTTGTACTTGCAATACAGTCTTTCAAAACTCTGCATGCAGTATTTCAATTGGATGTTTGTCCCATTTGGTAAATTCATTATGAGAGATTGCATCCCATACTTCGCTGCCATATAGAGCAATTGGTTCTATAATTGATTTAAACATTTTGATATTAATGTTCCTTTTAATGGCATAGAATGCTCTTCTGCTTTGTCTCTCAGCTCATTCACAGCCATGTGAAAGCTACCTGTGTTGCTGATATTTAGTCCTAGATATGTGTAGTTTTAGTCTGTTCCAATAGAACTGTGTCCAAATAGAATTTATATTTGTCATCCTGATTTCCCGACCTCTTTTGGAATATCATTATATTCAAGGTTAATGGCCGGGGCCCAGGTCTGACAGAACCTGTGGTTAATGGCCGGGGCCCAGGTCTGACAGAACCTGTGGTTAATGGCCGGGGCCCAGGTCTGACAGAACCTGTGATTAATGGCCGGGGCCCAGGTCTGACAGAACCTGTGATTAATGGCCGGGGCCCAGGTCTGACAGAACCTGTGGTTAATGGCCGGGGCCCAGGTCTGACAGAACCTGTGATTAATGGCCGGGGCCCAGGTCTGACAGAACCTGTGATTAATGGAGAGCCCAGGTCTGACAGAACCTGTGGTTATCGGCCAGAGCCCAGGTCTGACAGAACCTGTGGTTAACGGCCAGAGCCCAGGTCTGACAGAACCTGTGGTTAACGGCCAGAGCCCAGGTCTGACAGAACCTGTGGTTAACGGTCAGGGCCCAGGTCTGACAGAACCTGTGGTTAACGGTCAGAGCCCAGGTCTGACAGAACCTGTGGTTAACGGTCAGGGCCCAGGTCTGACAGAATCTGTGGTTAACGGTCAGAGCCCAGGTCTGACAGAATCTGTGGTTAACGGTCAGAGCCCAGGTCTGACAGAACCTGTGGTTAACGGTCAGGACCCAGGTCTGACAGAACCTGTGGTTAACGGTCAGGACCCAGGTCTGACAGAACCTGTGGTTATCGGCCAGAGCCCAGGTCTGACAGAGCCTGTGGTTAATGGCCAGGGCCCAGGTCTGACAGAACCTGTGCAGATGATCTAGGTGATCTTAGTGGAAGACAGCAGCACCAGGTCATCTGCGTTCAGCAGACACTTGTAGGGTGAGACCAGGTGTCTATATTTCAGTGTTGTGTAGGGTGAGACCAGGTGTCTTGATTTCAGTGTTGTGTAGAGTGAGACCAGGTGTCTATATTTCAGTGTTGTGTAGGGTGAGACCAGGTGTGTTGATTTCAGTGTTGTGTAGAGTGAGACCAGGTGTCTATATTTCAGTGTTGTGTAGAGTGAGACCAGGTGTGTTGATTTCAGTGTTGTGTAGAGTGAGACCAGGTGTCTATATTTCAGTGTTGTGTAGGGTGAGACCAGGTGTCTATATTTCAGTGTTGTGTAGGGTGAGACCAGGTGTCTATATTTCAGTGTTGTGTAGAGTGAGACCAGGTGTCTATATTTCAGTGTTGTGTAGGGTGAGACCAGGTGTCTATATTTCAGTGTTGTGTAGAGTGAGACCAGGTGTCTATATTTCAGTGTTGTGTAGAGTGAGACCAGGTGTCTATATTTCAGTGTTGTGTAGAGTGAGACCAGGTGTCTATATTTCAGTGTTGTGTAGAGTGAGACCAGGTGTCTATATTTCAGTGTTGTGTAGGGTGAGACCAGGTGTCTATATTTCAGTGTTGTGTAGAGTGAGACCAGGTGTCTATATTTCAGTGTTGTGTAGGGTGAGACCAGGTGTCTATATTTCAGTGTTGTGTAGGGTGAGACCAGGTGTCTATATTTCAGTGTTGTGTAGGGTGAGACCAGGTGTCTATATTTCAGTGTTGTGTAGAGTGAGACCAGGTGTCTATATTTCAGTGTTGTGTAGAGTGAGACCAGGTGTCTAGATGTCAGTGTTGTGTAGAGTGAGACCAGGTGTCTATATTTCAGTGTTGTGTAGAGTGAGACCAGGTGTCTATATTTCAGTGTTGTGTAGAGTGAGACCAGGTGTCTATATTTCAGTGTTGTGTAGGGTGAGACCAGGTGTGTTGATTTCAGTGTTGTGTAGAGTGAGACCAGGTGTCTATATTTCAGTGTTGTGTAGGGTGAGACCAGGTGTGTTGATTTCAGTGTTGTGTAGGGTGAGACCAGGTGTGTTGATTTCTGTTTTCTGCCCTGTTTCACTCCCCGTCCCTGAGAGAATAAGTCTGTTTGCTTGTTGCCAATTTTAACTCCAAATGTGTTTTTTTTGTCTACATTGATTTAATAACATCATATTTTTTCCCTCCGATACGATTTTCTATTCGTTTATTTAAAAACAATCTTTGTGTAAATTTAATCAAATGCTTTCTTGAAGTCTACAAAACACGAGTAGATTGTGCCTTTGTTTTGGTGTACTTGTTTGTCAGTTAGAGTGTGGAGGGTAGAAATATGGTCTGTTTTGCAGTAATATGTTAAAAATCCAATCTGGCTTCTGCTCAGGACGTTATGTTCATCAATGATAGCTCTCTCTCTCTCACCAGAGATGTATCATTACACTGCCCACAACTTTGTATGTGGAGTGGTGCAGTGTGTCGGTGAGGGGGTGAAATAGGTACCCTGAGCTGCGTACGCTGTAATCTGCTTGTCATGGCCACTTTTTCGCCTCATTCCCAGGGAGCCCCATTAGAGACTAGTATACTATACTCACTATGTACAAGAACAAGGAGGAAGCCTAAATCTCTCATTAAAACACAGCAATGCTTCTGACACCTCCAACATGACAGAGAGGGAGAGAGAGAGGTGGAGAGAGGGAGAGAGAGAGAAAGAAAAAAACAGAGAGAGAGGGGGGAGAGAGAGAGAGAGAAAGGGGGGACAGAGAAAGAGCGAGAGATGTAGGAGAGCGAGAGGGGGAGGAGAGAGAGAGAGAGAGGGGAGGAGAGAGAGAGAGAGAGGGGAGGAGAGAGAGATGGGGGTGGGAGAGAGAAAGAGAGAGAAAGGGGGAAGGACAGAAAGAGAGAGAGTGAGTGAGAAAGAGAGAGAGAGAGAAAGGGGGAGGGACAGAGAGAGAAAGGGGAGGAGAGAGAGAGTGAGAGGGGAGGGAGCAAGAGAGAGAGAGTTGAGTTTTTATAAATCGCGTGCCCCATAGTGAACTGCCTCCTACTCTGTCCCAGATGCTAATTTATGCATATTATTATTACTATTGGATAGAAAACACTCTGAAGTTTCTAAAACTGTTTGAATTATGTCTGTGAGTATAACAGAACTCATATGGCAGGCAAACTTCCAAACAGGAAGTGAGAATTCTGAGAAGGGTCGATGTTAAAGTCATCGCCTATTCAATTCCCTGTAATATATGGATCTATTTGCACTTCCTACCCCTTCCACTAGATGTCAACAGTCTGTAGAACGTGGAATGAAGCCTCTAGTGTGATGTGGGGCCGGATGGCAGCTATTTGAGTCAGTGGTCTGGCAGAATGCTAGTTCCTGGTCACGCGGGCTAGTCATGATTTGGCCATGTGTTCCATTACTTATATAGACATGAAGAAATGCTCCGGTTGGAACGTTATTGGATATATATGATAACAACATCCTGAAGATTGATTCTCTTCTTAATTTGACCAGTTTATTCGACCTGGAATATAACTTTTTTAAGTTTTCGTCCGAGTTCGCCTGGACCGGCGCCAGCGTTTGGACATGTGAACTAAAAGTGCTAGCAAAAATAGCTAATTGGACACTAGTAATGGACATTATCAAACAAGACAACGATTTAATGTGGAACTCCTGGCACTGCATTCTGATGAAAGATCATCAAAGGTAAGGGAATATTTATGATGTAATTTCGTATTTCTGTTGACTCCAACATGGCGGAGAAACGTTGTGTATTTCTGAGCGCCGTGTCAGATTATTGCATGGTATGCTTTTTCCTAAAGTTTTTTAAAAATCTGACACAGCGGTTGCATCAAGAACCAGTGTATCTTTAATTATATGTAAAACATGTATCTTTCATCAAAGTTTATGATGAGTATTTCTGTTATTTGACGTGGCTCTCTGTAATTACTCCGGATATTTTGGAGGCATTTCTGAACATGGCGCCAATGTAAACCGAGATTTGTGGATATAAATATGCACATTATCGAACAAAACATAAATGCATTGTGTAACATGATGTCCTATGAGTGTCATCTGATGAAGATTATCAAAGGTTAGTGATTAATTTTATCTCTATTTCTGCTTTTGTGTGACTATCTTTGGCTGGGAAAAATGGCTGTGTGTTTTTTGGATTTGGTGGTGATCTAACATAAATATATGTTGTGTTTTCGCTGTAAAACATTAAAAAAATCGGACACGATGGGTAGATTAACCTGTTTGGGCTGCAGGGACAGTATTGAGTAGCCAGATAAAAGGTGCCCATTTCAAACGGCCTCGTACTCAATTCTTGCTCGTACAATATGCATATTATTATTACTATTGGATAGAAAACACTCTCTAGTTTCTAAAACCGTTTGAATTATATCTGTGAGTCAAACAGAACTCATTTGGCACAAACTTCCTGACCAGGAAGTGGAAAGTCTGAAATCGATGCTCTGTTCTACTTCCTGCGTATAAATGGGCATGATACGTATGAGTATACATGCACGTCATACACCTTCCCCTGGATGTCAAGAGGCGGTGAGAGAAGAAATTTCGTGTTTATCTTGGTCTGAAGTGGAATACAAGCTCTTTGTATGACGTGTCCCCCATTTCCGGTACTCTGGAGAGTGCGAGGTGGTACCTGGATTTGCCTTCTGTTTAGCTGCCGTTATAGGCGACTACTATCTCCGGCTTTGATTTTATTTGATACATGTGACCATATCATCGTAAAGTATGTTTTTTCAATATAGTTTAATCAGATTATTGAAATTTTTTCGGGAGTTTTGCCGTGTTCCGTTCTCTGACTTTGTTGACGATGGAGCGATTCGTGCCACTTGGCTAGTGCGCTTGCTAAATCGAGAGGGAAAGTGGCCGTTCTAAATCCAAACAACGACTGTACTGGACAAAGGACCCCTTGTCCAACATTCTGATGAAAGATCAGCAAAAGTAAGAAACATTTTATGATGCTATTTCATATATCTGTCGTGCATGTGAACTAGTCGTCGGCGCCCAACGTTTGGGTACTCTAGCTATACCGAAGCTGGATGTCGTAATGAAGTTATTTTTTAGAATTCTAACACTGCGATTTCATTAAGAACTAATGGATCTATCATTTCCTATACAACATGTATTTTTTTGTTATGTTTATGAATAGCTATTTGGTCAGAATATGTGTGTCATAAAAAGTGTCAGAAAAATATCTGAACGTTGTGGGAAATAGTAGCTACGTTAGCAGAATGTATAACCACTGATTTCAGCTCTAAATATGCACATTTTCGAACAAAACATAAGTGTATGTATAACCTGATGTTATAGGACTGTCATCTGATGAAGAATATCAAGGTTAGTCAAAAATTATATATCTTTTGCTTGTTTATTACGATCGCTAACCTTTTGATACTGGGAAATGGCATGTGTTTCTGGCTATTGTGGTAAGCTAATATAACGCTATATTGTGTTTTCGCTGTAAAACACTTAACTTCTTATGGCTGCAAGCCTGACGTCGGTACACTTATGACAACAGCCAGCTCAAGTGCAGGGCGCGAAATTCAAAAGATATTTTTTTTAAATATTTAACTTTCACACATTAACAAGTCCAATACAGCAAATGAAAGGTACACATCTTGTGAATCCAGTCAACATGTCCGATTTTTAAAATGTTTTACAGCAAAAACAGCACGTATGTCCGATTTTTAAAATGTTTTACAGCAAAAACAGCACGTATATTTATGTTAGCTCACCACCAAATACAAAAAAGGACAGACATTTTTCACAGCACAGGTAGCATGCACAAAGCCAACCTAACTAACCAAGAACCAACCAAACTAACCAACAAACAACTTCATCAGATGACAGTCTTATAACATGTTATTCAATAAATCTATGTTTTGTTCGAAAAATGTGCATATTTCAGGTATAAATCATAGTTTACATTGCAGCTACAATCAGAAATTGCACCGAAAGCAGCCATAATAATTACAGACCCCAACGTCAAATACCTAATTACTCATCATAAAACATTTCTGAAAAATACATAGTGTACAGCATATGAAAGACAGGCATCTTGTGATTCCAGCCAATATTTCCGATTTATCAAGTGTTTTACAGCGAAAACACAATATAGCGTTATATTAGCTTACCACAATAGCCAAAAACACAAGCAATTTCCCAGTAGCAAAAGTAAGCGATCGTAACAAACAAGCAAAAGATATATAATTTTTGACTAACCTTGATTTTCTTCCTCAGATGACAGTCCTATAACATCAGGTTATACATACACTTATGTTTTGTTCGAAAATGTGCATATTTAGAGCTGAAATCAATGGTTATACATTCTGCTAACTTAGCTACTTTTTCCCACAACGCCCAGATTTTTTTCTGACACTTTTTATGACACACATATTCTGACCAAATAGCTATTCATAAACATAACTAAAACATACATGTTGTATAGGAAATGATAGATCCATTAGTTCTTAATGAAATCGCAGTGTTAGAATTCTAAAAATAACTTCATTACGATATGCAGCTTCGGTATAGCTAGAGTACCCAAACGTTGGGCGTCGGCCACTAGTTCACATGTACGACAGATATATGAAATAGCATCATAAAATGTTTCTTACTTTTGCTGATCTTCCATCAGAATGTTGGACAAGGTGTCCTTTGTCCAGAACAATCGTTGTTTGGATTTAGAACGGCAACTTTCCCTCTTCAATTAGCAAGCACACTAGCCAAGTGGCACGACGCTCTCCATGTCAACAAACGGAAGCGAACGGAACACGGCAAAACTCCCGAAAAATGTTCAATAATCTGATGAAACTATATTGAAAAAACATACTTTACGATGATATGGTCACATGTATCAAATAAAATCAAAGCCGGAGATATTAGTCGACTATAACGGCAGCTAAACAGAAGGCAAATCCATGTCCCCCTGCGCGCTCTCCAGAAAACCGGAAATGAGGGACACGTCATACAAAGAGCTTGTATTCCACTTCAGACCAAGATAAACACGAAATTTCTTCTCTCACCGCCTCTTGACATCCAGGGGAAGGTGTATGAAGTGCACGTATACTCTTACGTATCATGCCCATGTATAGGCAGGAAGTAGAACAGAGCATCGATTTCAGACTTTCCACTTCCTGGTCAGGAAGTTTGTGCCAAATGAGTTCTGTTTGACTCACAGATATAATTCAAACGGTTTTAGAAACTAGAGAGTGTTTTCTATCCAATAGTAATAATAATATGCATATTGTACGAGCAAGAATTGAGTACGAGGCCGTTTGAAATGGGCACCTTTAATCAGAGCTACTCAATACTGCCCCTGCAGCCATAAAAAGTTAATAAATCGGAAATATTGGCTGGAATCACAAGATGCCTGTCTTTCATTTGCTGTACACTGTCACGGTTCTCCTCTTCCTCTTCATCCGAAGAGGAGGAGCATGGATTGAACCAAGACGCAGCGTTTGAATAAGACATGATTTTTAATTAAACAAAACAGAAAACACGAACGAACACTTGAAATTACAAAACAAATAAACGATGTAGACAGACCTGAACGACGAACTCACATGAAACACGAAGAACGCATGAACACGAAAACTGCCTACATAAAACGAACGAACAAACAAAACCGAAACAGTCCCATGTGGCGCAACGACATACACAGACACAGGAGACAACCACCCACAACAAACAATGTGAAACAACCTACCTTAATATGACTCTCAATTAGAGGAAACGCCAAACACCTGCCTCTAATTGAGAGCCATACCAGGCAACCCTTAAACAAACATAGAAACAGAAAACATAGACTGCCCACCCAAACTCACGTCCTGACCAACTAACACATACAAAAACTAACAGAAACAGGTCAGGAACGTGACATAACCCCCCCCTTAAGGTGCGAACTCCGGGCGCACCAGCACAAAGTTTAGGGGAGGGTCTGGGTGGGCATCTGACCACGGTGGTGGCTCAGGCTCTGGACGAGGTCCCCACCCCACCATAGTCAATCCCAGCTTACTTCTCCCCCTCAGAATGACCACCCTCCTATTCCACCCACCTAATATAAGAGGCAACACAAAATTAAGGGACAGCTCCGGGACAAGGTAGCTCAGGACAGAGAGGTAGGTCAGAATAGAGAGGTAGCTCAAGATAGAGAGGTAGCTCAGGATAGAGAGGTAGCTCAGGATAGAGAGGTAGCTCAGGATAGAGGGGCAACTCCGGACTGAAGGGCAGCTCCGGACAGAGAGACAGCTCTGGACTGAGGGGCAGTTCTGGATACATGGCAGCTCTGGACGCTCATGGCTGGCTGACGGCTCTGGACGCTCATGGCTGGCTGACGGCTCTGGACGCTCATGGCTGGCTGACGGCTCTGGACGCTCATGGCTGGCTGACGGCTCTGGACGCTCATGGCTGGCTGACGGCTCTGGACGCTCATGGCTGGCTGACGGCTCTGGACGCTCATGGCTCGCTGGCGGCTCTGGCAGATCCTGTCTGGTTGGCGGCTCTGGCAGATCCTGTCTGGTTGGCGGCTCTGGCAGATCCTGTCTGGTTGGCGGCTCTGGCAGATCCTGTCTGGTTGGCGGCTCTGGCAGATCCTGTCTGGTTGGCGGCTCTGGCAGATCCTGTCTGGTTGGCGGCTCTGGCAGATCCTGACTGACGAATGGCTCTAGCGGCTCCTGACTGACTAACGGCTCTGACGGCTCGGGACAGACGGGCGGCTCTAATGGCTCGGGACAGACGGATGGCTCAGACGGCACTGGGCAGACGGATGGCTCAGACAGCACTGGGCAGACGGATGGCTCAGACGGCACTGGGCAGACGGATGGCTCAGACGGCACTGGGGAGACGGATGGCTCAGACGGCACTGGGGAGACGGATGGCTCAGACGGCACTGGGGAGACGGATGGCTCAGACGGCACTGGGGAGACGGATGGCTCAGACGGCACTGGGGAGACGGATGGCTCAGATGGCGCTGGTGAGACGGATGGCTCTGGCCGGATGAGACGCACTGAAGACCTGGTGCGTGGTGCCGGAACTGGAGGCACCGGGCTAAGGACACGCACCTTCATGCTAGTGCGGGGAGCAGGGACAGGGCACACTGGACTCTCAAAGCGTACTATTTGCCTGGTGCGTGGTACCGGCACTGGTGGCACCGGGCTGAGGGCACGCACATCAGGACGAGTACGGGGAGAAGGAACAGTGTGTACAGGGCTCTGGAGACGCACAGGTGGCTTAGTGCGTGGTGCCGGAACTGGAGGCACTGGGCTGGAGACACGCACCATAGGAAGAGTGCGTGGAGGAGGAACAGGGCTCTGAAAACGCACTGGAAGCCTGGTGCGTGGTGTAGGCACTGGTGGTACTGGGCTGGGGCGGGGAGGTAGCGCCGGAAATACCGGACCGTGCAAGCGTACTGGCTCCCTTGAGCATTGAGCCTGCCCAACCTTACCTGGTTGAATGCTCCCCGTCGCCCTACCAGTGCGGGGAGGTGGAATAACCCGCACCGGGCTATGTAGGCGAACCGGGGACACCATGCGTAAGGCTGGTGCCATGTATGCCGGCCCGAGGAGACGTACTGGTGGCCAGATATATAGGGCCGGCTTCATGACATCCGGCTCAACGCTCAATCTAGCCCTACCAGTGCGGGGAGGTGGAATAACCCGCACCGGGCTATGCACACGTACAGGAGACACCGTGCGCTCTACTGCGTAACACGGCGTCTGCCCGTACTCCCGCTCTCCACGGTTAGCCTGGGAAGTGGGCGCAGGTCTCCTACCTGCCCTTGGCCCACTACCTCTTAGCCCCCCCCCCAAGAAATTTTTGGGGTTTCTTCACGGGCTTCCGTGCTAGCCGCATACCTTCATACATCCGGTCTCTCTCTCCCGTTGCCTCCGCTCTCCTAATCGCCTCCAGCTGTTCCCATGGAAGGCGATCTCGTCCAGCTCGGATCTCCTCCCATGTGTAGCAACCTTTTCCATTTAACACGTCCTCCCATGTCCACTGCTCTAACTCATGCTGCTTGGTTCTGGATTGGTGGGTGGTTCTGTCACGGTTCTCCTCTTCCTCTTCATCCGAAGAGGAGGAGCATGGATTGAACCAAGACGCAGCGTTTGAATAAGACATGATTTTTAATTAAACAAAACAGAAAACACGAACGAACACTTGAAATTACAAAACAAATAAACGATGTAGACAGACCTGAACGACGAACTCACATGAAACACGAAGAACGCATGAACACGAAAACTGCCTACATAAAACGAACGAACAAACAAAACCGAAACAGTCCCATGTGGCGCAACGACATACACAGACACAGGAGACAACCACCCACAACAAACAATGTGAAACAACCTACCTTAATATGACTCTCAATTAGAGGAAACGCCAAACACCTGCCTCTAATTGAGAGCCATACCAGGCAACCCTTAAACAAACATAGAAACAGAAAACATAGACTGCCCACCCAAACTCACGTCCTGACCAACTAACACATACAAAAACTAACAGAAACAGGTCAGGAACGTGACATACACTATGTATTTTTCAGAAATGTTTTATGATGAGTAATTAGGTATTTGACGTTGGTGTCTGTAATTATTATGGCTGCTTTCGGTGCAATTTCTGATTGTAGCTGCAATGTAAACTATGATTTATACCTGAAATATGCACATTTTTCGAACAAAACATAGATTTATTGAATAACATGTTATAAGACTGTCATCTGATGAAGTTGTTTGTTGGTTAGTTTGGTTGGTTCTTGGTTAGTTAGGTTGGCTTTGTGCATGCTACCTGTGCTGTGAAAAATGTCTGTCCTTTTTTGTATTTGGTGGTGAGCTAACATAAATATACGTACTGTTTTCGCTGTAAAACATTTAAAAAATCGGACATGTTGGCTGGATTCACAAGATGTGTACCTTTCATTTGCTGTATTGGACTTGTTAATGTGTGAAAGTTAAATATTTAAAAAAAATATCTTTTGAATTTCGCGCCCTGCACTTGAAGTGGCTGTTGTCATAAGTGTACCGACGCCGGGCTGCAGCCATAAGAAGTTAACAAGATGTTTATCTTTCATTTGCTGTATTGGACTTGTTAATGTGTGAAAGTTACATATTTCAAAAAAATATTTTTGAATTTCGTGCGCTGCCTTTTCAGCGGAATGTTGTGGGTGTTCCGCTAGCGGAATGTTGTGGGTGTTCCCCTGAGCTAGAAAAGATAACACAGATATTGGCGCACTGCCTTTTAAAGAAATTAAAAAACAAATGTGTCCTTAACTTCTTTGGGCTGCAAGCCCGAAGCCGGGCACAATATGACAACAGCCACTTCAAGTGCAGGGCGCGAAATTCAAAATATATTTTTTAGAAATATTTAACTTTCACACATTAACAAGTCCAATACAGCATTTGAAAGATAAACATCTTGTGAATCCAGCCAACATGTCCGATTTTTAAAATGTTTTACAGCGAAAACACCACGTATATTTATGCTAGCTCACCACCAAATACAAAAAAGGACAGACATTTTTCACAGCACAGGTAGCATGCACAAAACCAACCTAACTAACCAAGAACCAACCAAACTAACCAAGAAACAACTTCATCAGATGACAGTCTTATAACATGTTATTCAATAAATCTATGTTTTGTTCGAAAAATGTGCATATTTGAGCTATAAATCAGTTTTACATTGCAGCTACCATCACAGCTACCGTCAGAAATGGCACCGAAGCAGCCAGAGTAATTACAGACACCAACGTCAAATACCTAAATACTCATCATAAAACATTTCTGAAAAATACATGGTGTACAGCAAATGAAAGACAGGCATCTTGTGATTCCAGCCAATATTTCCGATTTCTTAAGTGTTTTACAGCGAAAACACAATATAGCATTATATTAGCTTACCACAATAGCCAGAAACACAAGCCATTCCCCAGCAGCAAAAGTTAGCGATCGTAACAAATCAGCAAAAGATATATAATTTTTGACTAACCTTGATATGCTTCATCAGATGACAGTCCTATAACATCAGGTTATACATACACTTATGTTTTGTTCGAAAATGTGCATATTTAGAGCTGAAATCAGTGGTTATACATTGTGCTAACGTAGCATCTTTTTCCCACAACGTCCGGATATTTTTCTGACACTCACATATTCTGACCAAATAACTATTCATAAACATAACTAAAAAATACATGTTGTATAGGAAATGATAGATACACTAGTTCTTAATGCAATCGCCGTGTTAGAATTCTAAAAATAACTTCATTACGATATGCAGTTTACGTTATGGCGAGAGCGTGCCCAAAACCTGGCCGCAAACTACTAGTACAACATGTTCGACAGATATATGAAATAACATCATAAAATGGGTCCTACTTTTGACGATCTTCCATCAGAATGTTGTACAAGGGGTCCTTTGTCCAGAACAATCGTTGTTTGGATTTAGAATGTCCTCTTCTCCAGTCAATTAGCACGGAAAGCTAGCAAAGTGGCGCGAAGCTCTCCTTCCTGAACATACGCAGCCAAAGCAACACGCCTAACGTCCCGAAAAAATTTCAATAATCTAATAAAACTATATTGAAAAAACATACTTTACGATGATATTGTCACATGTATCAAATAAAATCAAAGCCGGAGATATTAGTCGTCTATAACGACAGCTGTACAGAAGGCAAAACCAGGTCCTTTCACGCGCTCTCCAGAAAACAGGAAACTGGTGACACGTCATACAAAGAGCATTTATTCGACCCCAGATCAAGTTATACACTCCATTTCTTCTCTCACTGCCTGTCGACATCTAGTGGAAGACGTATGAAGTGCATGTATACTGATATATATCAAGGACATTTATAGGCAGGCCCTAGAACAGAGCATCGATTTCAGATTTTCCACTTCCTGTCAGGAAGTTTGCTGCAAAATGAGTTCTGTTTTACTCACAGATATAATTCAAACGGTTTTAGAAACTAGAGAGTGTTTTCTATCCAATAGTAATAATAATATGCATATTGTACGAGCAAGAATTGAGTACGAGGCCGTTTGAAATGGGCACCTTTTATCCGGCTACTCAATACTGCCCCTGCAGCCCAAACAGGTTAACTTCTTGAGCCTATGGGGGGTGCTATTTCGATCTTGGAAATATTGGTCTCCAAATTAAACTGCCTAGTACTCAATTCTTGCTCGTACAATATGCATATTATTATTATTATTGGATAGAAAACACTCTATAGTTTCTATAACCGTTGGAATTATGTCTCTGAGTGAAACAGAACTCATTCTACAGCACTTTTCCTGCCAGGGAGTGAGATTTCAGAAATCTTGGCCCCTGCTCCCAGGTCAGTTCATAAGTCCCTGTGAATGTTATGATGCTACAAACACTGCCTACGCCTTCCTCTAGATGTCAGTAAGCGGGGAGATTTTGAATGGAGTGGATTGCGCAATCTGGGCTCTATAAATAGACCCTGGAGCGGAAAGACCGTCCTTTTCAACAGTGCGCTCGACGCAGAGTGGTCGTCGGACTGGCCTCCTTCCAAGCTTTGGTTTAGCCACTTATATATCGCCGGTCATGTTTTTACTCGTTATAGGTGTTAAAAACATCATAAGGTAGTTAATTTAAACCGTTTTATAGCAATTTATATCCGTTTAGTGCGATTTTGAGGCATTTCTTTGTGACGCACTTTGAAGAGCTGGTCACGTTTCCAGTACATGCCGAACGTTAGTGGCCATTTCGACAGGACAAGAGGACATCTTTCGACCAAAAGACGATTAGACCGGAGAAAGGATACATTGCCCAAGATTCTGATGGAAGATCAGCTCATAGTAAGAACTATTTATGATGATAAATCGTTATTCTGTTGAAAAATGTCAAACGCATATATCGCCATTTTTTTTTGTGTAGCTTCGCTTGGCGAACCCTGTATTGCACAGTAAGGATAATTTTAGAAATGTAATTCAGCGATTGCATTAAGAACTAATTTGTCTTTCGATAACTGTTCACCCTGTATTTTTTAGTAAAGTTTATGATTAGTTATTCATTAGACTAGATCACTGTCAAAGATGGCGCCCGACATTTTCGGCCTAGTTTGGCTACTATTCTCATTGTATAACCACGTTTTTTTGTGGCTAAATGTGCACATTTTCGAACAAACTCTATATGTATGTTGTAATATGATGTTACAGGAGTGTCATCGGAAGAATTCTGAGAAGGTTAGTGAAAAAATTAATATATTTTGGCGATGATAACATTATCGCTCTCTTTGGCTTGAATCAATGCTCGGGTAACGTTTGCACATGTGGTATGCTAATATAACGATTTATTGTGTTTTCGCTGTAAAACACTTAGAACATCTGAAATATTGTCTGAATTCACAAGATCTGTGTCTTTCCATGGCTATGCGCTGTGTATTTTTAAGAAATGTTTTATGATGAGTAAATTGGTAATACACGTTGCTCTCTGTAGTAATTCTAGTCGCTTTGGTGAGATTTGTGATGGTGGCTGCAATGGCAAACTATGATTTATACCTGAAATATGCAAATTTTTCTAACAAAACCTATGCTATACAATAAATATGTTATCAGACTGTCATCTGATGAGGTTTTTTCTTGGTTAGTGGCTATCAATATCTTTATTTGGTCGAATTTGTGATAGCACCTGATGGAGTAAGAAACTGATGGAGTTAGAAAAGTGGTGTCTTTTGCTAACGTGGTTAGCTAATAGATGTACATATTTTGTCTTCCCTGTAAAACATTTTAAAAATCAGAAATGATGGCTTTATTCACAAGATCTGTATCTTTCATTTGGTGTCTTGGACTTGTGATTTAATGATATTTAGATGCTACTATTTAATTGTGACGCTATGCTAGCGATGCTAATCAGTGGGGGGGGGTTGGGGGTGCTTGTCAAGTGGGACGCTAGCGTCCCAACTATCCCAGAGAAGTTAAATAGACATAAAAAGCTAACACATTAAATCAAAAATAATTTACATTCAACTTATTACATCAACAAAAAATGGTTTCCCCTCCTCCACAAAACATACAGCTCCTTCATAAGTCCATTTCTCCTCAACAATGGGAGGTCTTTTACAGCTGAGAAGAACTGAAAATACATTTTTATTCTGGCTTTTACTAATCCATTAAAAACATGTCTGACATCCTTACTATGTCCCTGATCTATCTCATTTTCTTACTCAGAAAAATTGACATTTTAGCTTGACCCAAATGAAAATGTAACAGTTGACATTTTGTTTTCTGTTGCTTACTATATTGAAACACAAAAATAAAAACAGTGTTATTGAATATCTCCCCTACAGCTGTAAACAAAGACTCTAGTATTTCAGAGAGAGGCTTTATCCTCTCACACTCGATAAAACAGTGAAACATCTCTTACAGTTGAAGTCGGAAGTTTACATACTCCTTAGCCAAATACATTTAAACTATGTTTTTCATAATTCCTGACATTTAATCCTAGTAAACATTCCCTGTCTTAGGTCAGATAGGATCACCACTTTATTTTAAGAATGTGAAATGTCAGAATAATAGTAGAGAGAATTATTTATTTCAGCTTTTATTTCTTTCATCACATTCCCAGTGGGTCAGAAGTTTACATACACTCAATTAGTATTTGGTAGCATTGCCTTTAAAATGTTTAATGTGGGTCAAATGTTTTGGGTAGCCTTCCACAAGCTTCCCACAATAAATTGGTTGAATTTTGGCCCATTCGTCCTGACAGAGCTTGTGTAACTGAGTCAGGTTTGTAGGCCTCCTTGCTCGCACATGCTTTTCCAGTTCTGCCCACAATTCTATAGGATTGAGGTCAGGGCTTTGTGATGGCCACTCTTGAATTTGTTGCCCTTAAGCCATTTTACCACGACTTTGGAAGTATGCGTGGGGTCATTGTCCATTTGGAAGACCCATTTGCGACAAAGCTTTAACTTCCTGACTGATGTCTTGAGATGTTGCTTCAATATATCCACATAATTGTTCCGCCTCATGATGCCATCTATTTTGTGCAGTGCACCAGTCCCTCCTGCAGCAAAGCACCCCCACAACATGATGCTGCCACCCTCGTGCTTCACATTTTGGATAGTGTTCTTCAGCTTGCAAGCTCCCCCATTTTCCTCCAAACATAACGATGGTCATTATGGCCAAACAAACCGTAGTCTGGCATTGTTATGGCGGTTTTGGAGCAGTGGCTTCTTCCTTGCTGAGCGGCCTTTCAGGTTATGTTGAAAAAGGACTCAATCTTCTGTGGATATAGATACTTGTGTACCTGTTTCCTCCAGCATCTTCACAACGTCCTTGCTGTTGTTCTGGGATTGATTTGACCATTTCGCACCAAAGTACGTTCATCTCTAGGAGACAGTTTCCTTCCTGAGCGGTATGACGGCTGCATGGTCCCACAGTGTTTATACTTGCGTACTATTGTTTGTACAGATGAACGTGGTGCCTTCAGGCGTTTGAAATTGCTCCCAAGGATGAACCAGACTTGTGGAGGTCTACAATTTTCTTCTGAGGTCTTGGCTGATTTCTTTTGATTTTCCCATGATGTCAAGCAAAGAGGCACTGAGTTTGAAAGTAGGCCTTGAAATACATCCACAGGTACACCTGAAATGGACTCAAATGATGTCAATTAGCCTATCAGAAGCTTCTAAAGCCATGACATAATTTTCTGGAATTTTCCAAGCTGTTTAATGGCACAGTGTAAGTAAACTTCTGACCCACGGGAATTGTGATACAGTGAATTATAAGTGAAATCATCTGTCTGTAAACAATTGTTGAAAAATTACTTGTGTCATGCACGAAGTAGATGTCCTAACCGACTTCCCAAAACTATCGTTTGTTAACAAGAAATGTGTGGAGTGGTTGAAACACTTGTTTTAATAATTTTTTAGTGTATGTAAACTTCCGACTTCAACTCTATATTACAAAAAGGACATCTATCTCCATCATCTGAATGAATGACAGATACCAAAGCATTAACTGCAATGATGCCATGCAACACCCTCCATTGCATATCACCAGTCCCCTTTTGTAACGGTGGCTTGTACAGTGCTCTCCACGCTGGCTTTACGTTGTCATCAAGGCCCAGTTTTACCCTCCAAGGAGTGTCTTTTCTATTTTTCGATTAATCTTTATTTAAAACCTTGACACATCCTCTATTTAACTCCTACGCATTCACCTCATCCAAACCCACCTCTTCCAACCCTCTCAGATCCAGTAATAAAGTCTTTCTGTCTGACTCTGGGTTATTGGGTGGAATCCTTAGTCTGTCTGACTCTGGGTTATTTGGTGGAATTCTTAGTCTGTCTGACTCTGGGTTATTTGGTGGAATCCTTAGTCTGTCTGACTCTGGGTTATTTGGTGGAATCCTTAGTCTGTCTGACTCTGGGTTATTGGGTGGAATCCTTAGTCTGTCTGACTCTGGGTTATTGGGTGGAATCCTTAGTCTGTCTGACTCTGGGTTATTTGCTGGAATCCTTAGTATGTCTGACTCTGGGTTATTGGGTGGAATCCTTAGTCTGTCTGACTCTGGGTTATTGGGTGGAATCCTTAGTCTGTCTGACTCTGGGTTATTGGGTGGAATCCTTAGTCTGTCTGACTCTGGGATATTGGGTGTAATCCTTAGTCTGTCTGACTCTGGGTTATTGGGTGGAATCCTTAGTCTGTCTGACTCTGGGTTATTGGGTGGAATCCTTAGTCTGTCTGACTCTGGGTTATTGGGTGGAATCCTTAGTCTGTCTGACTCTGGGTTATTGGGTGGAATCCTTAGTCTGTCTGACTCTGGGTTATTTGGTGGAATCCTTAGTCTGTCTGACTCTGGGTTATTGGGTGGAATCCTTAGTCTGTCTGACTCTGGGTTATTTGGTGGAATCCTTAGTCTGACTGACTCTGGGTTATTTGGTGGAATCCTTAGTCTGTCTGACTCTGGGTTATTGGGTGGAATCCTTAGTCTGTCTGACTCTGGGTTATTGGGTGGAATCCTTAGTCTGTCTGACTCTGGGTTATTGGGTGGAATCCTTAGTCTGTCTGACTCTGGGATGTTGGGTGGAATCCTTAGTCTGTCTGACTCTGGGTTATTGGGTGGAATCCTTAGTCTGTCTGACTCTGGGTTATTTGGTGTAATTCTTAGTATGTCTGACTCTGGGTTATTTGGTGGAATCCTTAGTCTGTCTGACTCTGGGATGTTGGGTGGAATCCTTAGTCTGTCTGACTCTGGGTTATTGGGTGGAACCCTTAGTCTGTCTGACTCTGGGTTATTGGGTGGAATCCTTAGTCTGTCTGACTCTGGGTTATTGGGTGGAATCCTTAGTCTGTCTGACTCTGGGTTATTGGGTGGAATCCTTAGTCTGTCTGACTCTGGGTTATTGGGTGGAATCCTTAGTCTGTCTGACTCTGGGTTATTGGGTGGAATCCTTAGTCTGTCTGACTCTGGGTTATTGGGTGGAATCCTTAGTCTGTCTGACTCTGGGTTATTGGGTGGAATCCTTAGTCTGTCTGACTCTGGGTTATTGGGTGGAATCCTTAGTCTGTCTGACTCTGGGTTATTGGGTGGAATCTTAGTTTGGGAAATGGGATGTTTTCATCTTGTCTTCTTGTAATAGGTCATAATCCGCTCTTCTGCTGACAGAGCCTTCCTGCAACTTTCCATGCAGTTGTCCGACAATGTTTTCCAACCTCACCCCCAAATGTTCAGCCACCCGTCCTCCATCCACTAATGTGGGCCCAGACATGTCCATGAACCCTCCTGTTCTGTTCCGGTCTAATTGGACCTATTTACAAGTTTTCTCTCTGAAAAAATGTAGTTCATTTAATCTGACTGTCATCAGGTTCCTTGACTTTGTCCACACAGGTCATCTGAACACACAAAATACATTTGGATGATTTTCATTACATTTTGGGGTGTTTTATTTAACTTTTGTACACCTGTGGTGTTCCCGGTCAAAAATGACCCGTCGTTAGAAATGAATGGGTGAGACTACAATTAGTGTTTATAATTGAGTTCAGGCATATGTCCATTCATCAGATGGACACACTTCCTCTCCCCGACAGCCACATGCATGTGTGTTTGCACAAACACACACACACACACACACACACACCTCACTCCCCTTCTTGATTTCCATGGCAACCCCCACGGGAACCTTTCCCCAATAGAATATTTCCACCACGGGAACCACACCTGTTGGCATTCTCACAAACAATCGCAACGTTGTTTGAATAATATATAGAACTTTTCTTGCAGCTCTGGTATATAAAGCTTTTTTGAGGACTTGCTCACAATTCATTCTGTGGCAGCACAATGACCAAACGTTATACTGTATGTGAGGCTCTTGATCATATTCACTGGTGAGGAGGAGAGAGGCCAGGAAACGGACAGTGAAGTAGTCCGAGATAAATAGCACAATATGTTAATCTGAGCATTTGTTATAGTCAAAATAATCCATACATTATGTTTATTTCTTTACTCAAAAACGAGTTGTATGAGCTCAGGTCAATGAGGACTACAGGCCATAAATAACAAACAGAAGTTCAAAACTTGTAATTTTCACAAGAACTTAAGTTGATAAAAAGATGTAACACAACATTAGGGGATAATATATGTATTATTATGGATTTATAATCAGCTATAATGGGTGGACATTTTGGACCGGGAACATAGAATGAATTAACATGAAACGAACACAACATGAGGGTTAACTTCCTGAGGGTGATGATGTTGCCCTTCACCAGCATCTTGGAGAAATGTGGAACAGCTTCGGTTGTACAATCCAGTCTTGCCCCAAACACCAGAGGTTCCTCCAGCAGCCAATGCACTGACTCAGCCTTAGTGCGTCTGGACACCTTCATTATACTCCAAACACCAGAGGTTCCTCCAGCAGCCAATGTACTGACTCAGCCTTAGTGTGTCTGGACACCTTCATTATCCTTTTCTCAATAGGGGGTGCTGTTGGGACTTTGTAATAATTACGTTCCCAAATTAAACTGCCTCGTACTCAATTCTTGCTCGTACAATATGCATATTATTATTACTATTGGATAGAAAACACTCTCTAGTTTCTAAAACCGTTTGAATTATTTCTCTGAGTGAAACAGAACTCATTCTGCAGCACATTTCCTGTCAGGAAGTGAGATTTCTGAAATCGAGGTCCCTGTTCTGAGGTCAGTTTATAAGTCCCCATGCAAGCTATGGGGCTACATGCACTGCATACGCCTTCCTCTAGATGCCAGTAAGCGGTGAGAATTTGAATGGACTGGATTGCACAATCTGGGACACTATAAAGGCTCATGGAACGGAAGTACCGTTCTTTTCAACGGGGCGCTTGGCGCAAGAGGGACATCACAATGGCGTCCTGAAAAGCTTTCGTTTTAGCAGTTCAGTATCTCCGGCTCTGATTTAATTTGATTTTTGTCTTAAAAACTTCATAAGGTAGTTAATTTAAACCGACTTATAGCAGTTTATATCAGTTTATTGCGATTTTCTGGGGTTTCTTTGTCACACGCTATCAGGAGTTGGACACCTCTCAGGTGGAGGGCTAGCATTAGCTGCTATTTCTACAGGAGAAGAGGACATCTTTCAACCAAAAGACGATTGTTCTGGAGAAAGGACACCTTGCCCAAGATTCTGATGGAAGCTCAGCTAATAGTAAGCAGTCTTTATGCTGTTAATTCGTATTTATGTTGACAAATGTCAAATAATAATTCCGCCATGAATTTCGGTGCGGTCTCGCTTTAGCGCACGCTGTATGTTGAAGTAACGTTAATTTTAAAAATGTAACACAGCGATTGCATTAAGAACTAATTTGTCTTTCATTTGCTGTCCAACCTGTATTTTTTAGTCAAGTTTTGGATTAGTTACTGATTAGAATAGGTGCCTCTCCAAAGATTTCTCCCGACATTTTCTGGGCAGCTTGGCAACTTTTCTCATTGTATAACCACGATTTGTGCCACTAAATATGCACATTTTCGAACAAACTCTATATGCATTGTGTAATATGATGTTATAGGACTGTCATCTGAAGAATTCTGAGAAGGTTAGTGAAAAAATTAATATATTTTGGTGGTTTATACGTTATCGCTATTTTTGGCTTGAATCAATGCTGTTGTGATGTTTGCTATTGTGGTAAGCTAATATAACGCTATATTGTGTTTTCGCTGTAAAACACTTAGAAAATCTGAAATATTGGCTGGATTCACAAGATCTGTGTCTTTCATTTGCTGTACGCTGTGTATTTTTAAGAAATGTTTTATGATGAGTAATTAGGTAATACACGATGGTCTCTGTAGTTATTCTAGTTGCTTTGGTGAGAGTTGTGATGGTGGCTGCAATGGTAAACTATGATTTATACCTGAAATATGCACATTTTTCTAACAAAACATATGCTATACAATAAATATGTTATCAGACTGTCATCTGAGGAAGTTGTTTCTTGGTTAGTGGCTATTTATATCTTTATTTGGTCGAAATTGTGATAGCTACCTATGCAGGAAAAAAATGTTGGACAAAAAAAGTTGTGTCTTTTGCTATCGTGGTTAGCTAATAGATTTACATATTGTGTCTTCCCTGTAAAACATTTTAAAAATCAGAAATGATGGCTGGATTCACAAGATGTGTATCTTTCATCTGGTGTCTTGGACTTGTGATTTAATGATATTTAGATGCTACTATTTACTTGTGACGCTATGCTAGGCTATGCTAGTCAGCTTTTTTACTGGTGGGGGTGCTCCCGGACCCGGGATTGGGAGGAAGTAGAAACTCCAAACACCAGAGGTTCCTCCAGCAGCCAATGTACTGACTCAGCCTTAGTGTGTCTGGACACCTTCATTATACTCCAGACACCAGAGGTTCCTCCAGCAGCCAATGTACTGACTTCACCTTAGTGTGTCTAGACAATGTCATTATATTACAAACCCTAAGAAGGCCTCTGTAAAACGGAGGTACTCCATCCCTAGAAATCTGACAACTATCAACCAAAAGTAAAGCCTTCTTTAAATCTAATCCCCCTACCTTCTGTAATACCAGACCTGCCACCCTTCTCCACACCACATTTTCCGGTCCATAAAGCAACCTTTCAATGAACTGGAACAGGAAAGCAGCATCCCTACTAGCAAGATGTACAAGACCTTGTCCCCCCTCCTCTTTTGACAAACACAAAACACTTTGTGGAACCCAATGATATTTATCCCCCCAAAAAAATCTACAATAATTAATTGCCTGTAACTTGGCCAGAAGGCCAGACAGTGGCTCTAAACATGACAACCGATGCCACAGTGCAGAGGCAACCTCATTATTAACAGTAATAATGCGCCCCCTATATGACATACGAGATAGCAGCCAACGCCATCTCCTCATCCTTCCTTCCACCATTTCAACCAACCCATTCCAATTGTTTTCCATTGTCCCCTCATCCCCTAGTTACACTTCAAGAAACATCCCTTGCACCATTCCAGTCCCCCTGGCAAAGCCATGATCCCTCCAGAACTTTCCCCAATCTGTAAAGCACAACTGTTTTCCCAAATTACCTTTGCAGAGGATATTCCCTTAAACCGATCAACTATAAGTGTCAAACTATCCACCTCCGCTTGATTTTCACCAAAATAACTACGTCATCAGCATAGGCTGAGAGATGAAAAGAGATGAATAGGAGGAACATCCTCTGAAAGGTAGACCCCGTCAATGCGACTTCTAATGCTATTTAGTAGTGGCTCTATAGCGATGGCATAGAACATTCCCGACAACGAACACCCCTGTCTAGTTCCTCTACACACTTTAAAAGGAGCACTCAAGTCACTGTTAACTTTCAATACACTTTCAATGCCACCATATATCACCCTGATCGTGGCAATAAATCCAGAGCTGAAACCAAAAGCCTCAAAAGTGTGCCATGGGTATTGATGTTCAACTTGGTCAAATGCCTTTTCCTGATCAATTGAAAGTAGACCAGCGTCCAACCAAATAGCCCTAGAGACGTCCACAACATCCAGAATCAGGGAAATATTATTCCCTAACTGCCTGCCTGGAACACAGTAGGACTGGTCTGTATGATGTGAAATGTTATTCCCTATCTGCCTGCCAGGAACACAGTAGGACTGGTCCGTATGATGTGAAATGTTATCCCCTATCTGCCTGCCAGGAACACAGTAGGACTGGTCTGTATGATTTGCCCCATCACCTCCCTCAGCCTGGTGGACAAGGCGTTGGACAGGATCTTAGAATCAGTGCACATTAAGGCCACCGGCCTCCAGTTCTTCACCTCCATAGGGTCACCTTTTTTGGCAGTAAGGTGAGAACAGCCCTTCTGCAGTTTAACGGTAGTAATCCTCCGGTCAAACTATCATTAACTACTGCTAGCCAATCCTCTCCCAACATAGCCCAAAAATACTTTAAAAAGTAAACAGGAAGCCAGTCAATGCCCGGTGCCCTTCCAATTTCCATGCCTTTTAATGCCGTGTATAGCTCCTGCAAAGACAATGGTTGCTCTAGTTCAACCTGAGCTTCTGCAGCTACCTGTGGGAGTCCACCAAGGAACTGCTGTGTCACTGTTTTCTCCTCTTTATACTCACACTTGTAGAGCTCAGCATAGAACTCTACTGTCCTCTTTCTAATTCCACTTGGGCTAGTGAGCTCCTGTCCAACAGCTGATTTGAGGCAAAGAAAAAAAAATCTTTGTCCATTCTTTTTTTCCAAACCAAAGAACAATTTGGATGAGGCATCCATTTCAGAGATTCCCTGAAACGTACTTCTCACCAATGCCCCCTGTGCTCTGATACCCAGCAGGTCTGCCAATGCGGCTTTTTTACTCTTGAGTGCCTGAATATGGCCTCGATCTCCTGTGGTCTCAACTAACGTCAGGAGTTCCACTATTTCAGACTCTAGGGCGTTCATTGATCTGGTGATATCTCTGGTGACATTCATTGTGTATTGATTACAGAATTGTTGAATCTGGATTTTCCCCTATATCCCACCACTGTGGAAGAGATACAAAACTGTCCTTTCAGACCTCCACCTTTCCCAGAATTTGTTTAAACCATTTCCTGAAGTGAGCATCACTCAATAAAGTTATATTAAAATGCCAGTATGCACTTTTGGGGTTTTACAACGTTAATGAACAGCGTTAAAATCAGCGTTGAAATCCCACCGGGGTTTTATCACATTTCATTTACAGACCTGAGATTGATGTTCAAAACAATGAACCCTGTCTAACCTGGTCAGAGAGATGGTGTTCTCTCTGACATCAGGCCATGTGTTCTGTCTCGTACCTCCATGTTGGCTCCAAACTTTACACAGTGTTACAATAAAACCTATCTAACCTCTAGATGGTGTTCTCTCTCACATCAGGCCATGTGTACTGTTTCGTGCCTCCATTTTGACTCTGCCAAATATCACGTAGTTCATGAGTTACATTAAGGCATTTTTTAAAAATCCTTGAGGCTTTATGAGGTTCTTTGTGATTTCTATCTAAATCACTGACTGTACAGTTAAAATCACCAGCAAGAAATAAATCATCCTCAGTATTACATTTCTCAATGGTATTTGATAATCTCTCTAAAAAACATACCCTCTCCGCTGCCACTACTGGGGCATATACATTTATTAAACACATAGTGATGTTTTCACATCTCGCTCTAACTTTTAATAACCTCCCCTCAACCACCTCTTCAACCTCATAAGACAAAGGCAAAAAACATTTTGAGAACAGGATGGCCACACCCCCAATTTTTTTGTTTTTATGACTACACACCACTGCCCACCCCCACTCCTGTTGCCACAGAGCTTAATTTTCCATATTACTGTGCGTTTCTTGAAGAAAACTTATGTCACTTCCCTTTCCCTTTATTAACTCATACACTACGACTATTTTTTCCCCGTCTCTTTCCCCGTTTACGTTTAAAAGAAGAAATCTTAGCTGGGGGAAAAAAATACAGAGTAAGAGACAGAAAACACATCTCTTTACAGAGAGTTAAGACTGTGACTGAACTCTTTCATTTACTTTAGAATATACCTCACTTGTCACTCTCGTGACCACTTTCTTAAGTGTAGCAATTTCTGGGCTTTTCTGATGTCAAAACCTCCAGCAGTTATTTTTGACATCAGAAACATTGCTGTTTCAATAAACAATTCACTTTCAGGACACATAATAAACAATTCACTTTTCAATTACATTATAATCCTGCATATGTTTCTTCCCTTTTGTCAAATTCAGAAATTGACATAGTTGAAGTCAGAAGTTTACATACACGATAGCCAAATACATATTTTTTTGTGAAGTGCACCAGTCCCTCCTGCAGCAAAGCACCCCCACAACATGATGCTGCCACCCCCGTGCTTCACAGTTGGGATGGTGTTCTTCGGCTTGCAAGACTCCCCCTTTTTCCTCCAAACAAAACGATGGTCATTATGGCCAAACAGTTCTATTTTTGTTAATTAGCCTATCAGAAGCTTCTAAAGCCATGACATCATTTTATGGAATTTTCCAAGCTGTTTAAAGGCAGAGTCAACTTGGTGTATGTACACTTCTGACCCACTGGAACTTTGATTAAAAGTGAAATAATCTGTCTGTAAACAATTGTTGAAAAAATACTTGTGTCATGCACAAAGTAGATGTCCTAACCGAGGGGATGTCCTAACCGACTTGCCAAAACTATAGTTTGTTAACAAGAAATTTGTGGAGTGTTTGAAAAACTAGTTTTAATGACTCCAACCTAAGTGTATGTAAACTTCAGACTTCAACTGCATATTAACACAATATGACATTTTAAATATCTTCTTTTGGAACTTTTGTGAGTTTCATCTTTACTGTTCACTTTTTATAGTTTATTTTACTTTTGTTTGTTATTGCTTCGGTAATTTAAACATATGTTGAAATTGACTTGAGAGAGGGGGCGAGAGAGAAGGGGAGGCGGGGCTAGAGATAGAGCGTGACGGGGGGGTGAGAGAGAGAGAGAGAGAGAGAGGGAGAGAGAGGGAGAGAGACAGGGAGAGAGAGAGAGAGAGAGAGAGAGAGAGAGAGAGAGAGAGAGAGAGAGAGAGAGAGAGAGAGAGAGAGAAAGACAGAGAGAGAGACAGACAGAGACAGAGACAGAGACAGAGGCAGAGAGAGAGAGAGAGAGGGAGAGAGAGCGAGAGAGAGAGAGAGAGAGGGAGAGAGGGAGAGAGCGAGAGAGGGAGAGAGCGAGAGAGCGAGAGAGCGAGAGAGCGAGAGAGCGAGACACAGAGAGAGAGAGTGGGAGAGAGAGGGAGAGAGACAGGGAGAGAGAGAGAGAGAGAGAGAAAGACAGAGAGAGAGAGACAGACAGAGACAGAGACAGAGGCAGAGAGAGAGGGAGAGAGGGAGAGAGAGAGACAGAGAGAGAGAGGGAGAGAGAGGGAGAGAGAGGGAGAGAGACAGGGAGAGAGAGAGAGAAAGACAGAGAGAGAGAGACAGACAGAGACAGAGACAGAGGCAGAGAGAGAGGGAGAGAGGGAGAGAGTGAGCGAGAGAGAGAGAGAGACAGAGAGAGAGAGGGAGAGAGAGGGAGAGAGACAGGGAGAGAGAGAGAGAAAGACAGAGAGAGAGAGACAGACAGAGACAGAGACAGAGGCAGAGAGAGAGGGAGAGAGGGAGAGAGAGAGAGAGAGAGAGAGAGAGAGAGAGAGAGAGAGAGAGAGAGAGAGAGGGAGAGTCATGCTCAACATGAGCTCCTGATATATTTGATTTTTTTTGGTTTTTAGAATGAGATAAACACTCTAATCGAAGAAGAATTCCAGACAAGAAGTGATGAACAACAACTCTATTCATTCAGAATAGAAAAAAAAAGTAACTTTGCGCCTCAAGTTAAGACGTTTTGAGACTAGCTAGCTAGCTACACAACAAAGACCTAGCCAGCAGACTAACAAGCTAGCCAGAAGAAACGAGCAAGAACAAACCTAGCAAGGGCAGTTAATACAACTACATCAAACGACCAAACTGAGTGAGAAAACCAAAAAGGAGCACAGACTAACGGTAAACATATCTTCAGTTTTTTGTGTGAGGATTTTTCACTCTTTTTGCTGTTTTTTGAACTAAAGTAGCGCGAACAGCAGACGAACAAATCGGTTGCCATGGCAACGGGGCAGCAGAACAGCGCAGCAACAGCGGTAGTAGCAGAGCGCACAGACACCATGTCCCTACTCCCCCTCAGCGCAGAATCCATTCTCTACACAAAAAAGGCCAAAAATGACACAATGAGGAAAGCTTTCAAACAGAAACTACTAGAGGAGAGGCCAGAAACCCTTTTTGCAGACCTCTACAAAAACGGTGACGTGAGTAATCTCATCTTTCTCACTGACCAGCCAAATGCATGGCGCTCAGCAGTCTGCTCTCACTACCCATGCATAAAGAAAGAGGGAATCTGTAATGGGTGGAAGCTGAAAATCAAAGAGACAGACGACCCTGACAGCACCATGATAACAATCAACCTCTACAAGACTGGGACTGTCATGGTGCAAGGTAACATCAGGCTGTTTGAAACAGACTTTCAGACCATTAAGGAGAGAGCGGAGAGAGAGAAGAACACCACCAGTGACATGCCTTCCCACAAGACAAACTCCACCAGCACCACCCTCACCCCTACCCTCCCCACCCAAAAAGGCACTTCCAGCACCTCTCTTCCCACCATAGTGGAGGACACGCCACAGGAGGAGAGCGACCCCCTCAGTGCAGAGCAGGCTCAGGCCCTCCTCACCACCATGGCTGCCATGAGGGATGAGTTCACCAAACTGGAGGGGGAGGTGGTCCTGCTCAGGGAGAGCGTGAGCAAGCAGCAACCAGACAACCACACCTTAGAGGAGCTCCTAACCAAGGTGAGGACAGAGCAGGACAGCAGCCTTGCAACACAGCTGAAAGAGGTTCAGCAAGAGAGAGACGGACTCAAGAGAGAGCTGGCTGATCTAACACAGGAGGTGAGAGAGCTCCAAAAAGACAGGCAGAGCAGCAATAAGGAGCTGACCACACTAAGAGAGGAGCTGCAGGAGAGAAAGAGAGCAGAAGACAGGCTGCAGGAGCAGCTAGATCACCACCCTATGACCTGCCCTCACACAGCAGAGGAGCCCAGCTCAACCAGCCAGACTTCCCCAGCCCTGCCTGCTGCACCCCTCCTCCCCAACCCACAGAACAGCCTCCCACTGACAGTGGCACCGACACAGACCAGCCACACCCCAGCTCCAACACCCACCAGCCCCCACTCTGCCCCCCCCAGTCCAGAAGAAACACTGGCTGACATCGTCCTGTTAATGGACTCAAATGGGAAGTATGTCCAGGAGAAGAAACTTTTCCCTAGACACAAAACGAGAAAGGTGTGGTGCCCAACAACGCAGAGTGCCATGGAGCTGCTTGATAAGGCCCATCTCGGGTCGCCAAGCCACATAATTATACATACCGGAAGCAACGACCTGCGTGCTCAGCAGGAGAGGGTGGCGACTTCACTACGGGGAGTGATTGAGAAGGCCTCCGCAATCTTCCCCAACTCAAGAATCATAGTGTCAACCCTTCTACAGAGGAGGGACTTCCACCCTGCCACAATCCAAAGAATAAACGCCAGCCTATCCCGGGACTGTGCCCTGCGACCCAATGTACACCTGGCCCACCATCCCACCCTCGATCTGGACTGTCTCTATGACCATGTTCACCTGTACAGGGAGACAGTCCCCATCCTTGCCAAGACTCTCAAGGACGTCGCTTTAAACCGCAGCCCGACCTCTCCACCCAGGAACAGCGGAGCAATCTCCACCCCGCCGAGATCACCGAGACAACACCCCGGACCAGCACCCTGGACCCCCCAGCCACGACCACAGCACCACCAACCTCAATGCCCACCACAGCCAGCGCAGCACAGACCACCCCAGCCCAGCTTCAGAGCCAACCAGATGAGGCCTACCACCCCCCTCCTCCCCACCGCAGACCCACACCTGGAGGAGCCACAGCCCAGCAGGCAGAGCTACGCACAGGCTGTGAGAGGAGCAACTGGCCCAGCCCCCACCAACCAAATGAGTGACATTAAACAAATGCTGAGTCTACTATGCTCACATGTGATAGGCCGAGGGTCATGGTAAGATGAGCACAAGAACACCACCATCCTCACACTACATCCACCCAAGTGGCATGACACAAATTCTATCTTAAATGATAAACAAATCACATTTGCAAAATAAGAGTTTACTTTAATTGAAAAATCCTGTTTTAATGGTTCTTCTTGGATTCTGAATGTTTGTCTCATTTTGAAAGGTAAAGAAAAGAAAGAGAAAAAAAAAAAAGTTATGAAGTCTTTTTACGTTGCATGTTGGAATTTACAAGGATTGAAGTCCTCTGCTTTTGGGCTAAAGAGCAGAAACCCAGACTTCCTGAAAGAAATTGATGATGTTGATATTGTAGTACTACAGGAAACATGGTGCAGAGGTGATGTTTGCACTGGCTGTCCACTAGGTTATAGGGAGATAATCATACCATCCACTAAATTAAAAGGAATCAAACAGGGCAGAGACTCAGGGGGAATGTTAATATGGTATAAATCTGAACTAATTAATTCAATCGAATTGATCAAAACAGGAGAATTCTTTATCTGGTTAAAAATCAACAAGGAGGCTATCTTGACAGATAAAAACGTCTTCCTCTGTGCCACATACATTCCCCCGTCAGAGTCACCCTACTTCAACGAAGAGAGTTTCTCCATTCTAGAGGGGGAGATTAGTCACTTTCAGGCCCAAGGCAACGTACTGGTCTGTGGAGACCTGAATGCTAGAACAGCAGAAGAACAAGACACTATTAAGAGTCATGGGGATAAACACCTACCAGGAAGCAACAACCTTTCCCTCCCCACATACCCCCACAGAAACAACTATGACAAAGTGAAAAACAAAAACGGAGTACAGCTCCTGAGGCTCTGTCGAACACTGGGTCTGTACATAGTCAATGGCAGGCTGAGAGGAGACTCTTTTGGTAGGTACACCTACAGCTCATCCCTTGGCAGCAGCACTGTAGACTACTTCCTCACCGACCTAAACCCAGAGTCTCTCAGAGCCTTCACAGTCAGCCCACTAACACCTCTCTCAGACCACAGTAAAATCACAGTGTATCTGAGAAGAGCAGAACCCAACCATGAAGCATCACGGCCCAATAAATTACATGGTACTAAACAAGCCTATAGATGGAGTGCAAACAGTACAGACATCTACCAAAAAGCAATTAGTAGCCAAAAAATACAATCTCTCCTGGACAACTTTTTAGCCTTAACATTCTCCTTCAGCAATGAAGGTGTAAATTTGGCCGTTAGGAACATAAACTTTATATTTGACAAATTAGCCTCCTTGGCTAATCTAAAGAAGCATAAGAGCAAACCAAAAATAACAGATAATGAAAAATGGTTTGATAATGATTGCAAAAATCTAAGAAAGTCATTGAGAAATATATCTAATCAAAAACACAGAGAACCAGACAACAAAAATATACGCCTTCAATATGGGGAAACACTGAAGCAATACAAACGCACCCTAAGAACAAAAAAGGAACAGCACATTAGAAATCAGCTGGTTGGAATTGAGGAATCCATAGAATCAAACCACTTCTGGGAGAATTGGAATAAATTAAACAAACCTCATCATGAGGAATTGGCTATCCAAAATGGGGATATGTGGAGAAATCACTTTGCAAACCTCTACAGCAATATAACAAAGAGCCCAGAACAAAAAGATATACAAGAAAAATTACAAATCCTTGAATTAGCAGTCAAAGACTATCAGAATCCTGTAGATACCCCAATTACAGAAGAAGAATTATTGGAAAAACTATGCAATCTCCAACCCAAAAAGGCCTGTGGTGCTGATGGTATTTTAAATGAAATGATCAAATATACAGACCACAAATTCAAATTGGCTATACTCAAACTCTTCAACATTATCCTCACTGCAGGTATTTTCCCCGATATTTGGAACCAGGGATTGATCACACCAATCTATAAAAATGGAGACAAATTTGACCCAAATAATTACAGAGGAATTTGCGTTAACAGCAACTTGGGGAAAATTCTCTGCAGTATTATAAATAGCAGACTACATCATTTCCTTGACGAACACAACGTCCTGAGCAGAAGCCAGATTGGATTTCTAAAAAATTATCGTACAACAGACCACATTTACACCCTCCACACTCTAATTGATAAACAAGTTAACCAAAACAAAGGCAAAATCTATTCGTGTTTTGTAGATTTCAAGAAAGCATTTGATTCAATTTGGAACGAAGGTCTTTTTTATAAACTAATAGAAAGTGGTATTGGAGGGAAAACATATGATTTTATTAAATCAATGTACACTAAAAACAAATGTGCGGTTAAAATTGGCAACAAGCAAACAGACTTCTTCTCTCAGGGGCGGGGAGTGAAACAGGGCTGCCCAATAAGTCCAACATTATTTAACATCTACATTAATGAATTGGCAAAAACATTAGAAGAATCGGCAGCACCTGGTATCACCCTACACAACACTGAAATCAAGTGTCTGCTGTACGCAGATGACCTGGTGCTGCTGTCTCCCACTAAAGAGGGGTTACAGCAGCACCTAGATCGTCTTCACAGGTTCTGTCAGACCTGGGCTCTGACCGTTAACCTAAAAAAAACAAATATAATGATATTCCAAAAAAGGTCGGGAAATAAGGATGACAAATATAAATTCTATTTGGACACAGTTCTATTAGAACACACCAAAAACTACACATATCTAGGACTAAATATGAGCAACACAGGTAGCTTTCACATGGCTGTGAATGAGCTGAGAGACAAAGCAAGAAGAGCATTCTATGCCATTAAAAGGAACATCAAAATTGAAATTCCAATTAGAATCTGGCTCAAAATTTTTCAATCAGTTATAGAACCAATTGCTCTATATGGCAGTGAAGTATGGGGTCCACTCTCTAATAATGAATTTACTAAATGGGACAAACATCCAACTGAAATATTGCATGCAGAGTTTTGCAAGACTGTATTGCAAGTACAAAGAAAAACTCCAAATAACGCATGTAGGGCAGAATTGGGCCAATACCCCCTCCTCATTCGAATAGAAAAAAGAGCCATCAAATTTTACAACCATCTAAAAACAAGTGACCCTAAAACATTCCATCACACAGCTCTACAATGTCAAGAGATGAAACCAGAGAAGAGTCCCCTCAGCCAGCTGGTTCTGAGGCTCAGTTCACCAACCCAAACCAACCCCATAGAGCCTCGGGACAGCCCTCAGAAAATCTGGCCCAACCAAATCATCACAAAACAAAAAGAAAAATATATCACCTATTGGAAAGACACCACAAAAATCAAAGTAAACTTCAATGCTATTTGGCTCTAAACAGACAGTACATGGTGGCAGACTATCTGACCACTGTGACTGATAGAAAACTGAGGAAAACATTGACTAGGTACAGACTCAGTGAGCACAGTCTGGCTATAGAGACCGGTCGTCACAGACAAACCTGGCTGCCCAGAGAGGACAGGCTGTGCTCACTCTGCTCCAGGGGAGAGGTAGAGACAGAGGTGCATTTCCTACTACACTGTGACAAATACTCAGACCTAAGAGCATATTTCTTTCCCAAAATTATAACTCAATACAAAGAATTTGAAACTATAAAAGATGACGAAAAAATCAAATATTTATTGGGTGAAAAGCCAAAATGTGCAGTTTTGGCAGCCAAATATGTGTCCTCCTGCCACAACCTGAGGGACAGCCAGTGAAAAATGCAAAGTAATGTTGATAATATTTCCCATTTAGCTTAGTTTTGTTTTGTCTTTCATACCAGATCATATGTCTTCTCAAGTCATATTGACACTGGTCTACTACTGTTGCTTTAATTTATTGTTGTTCTGATTAATATTGTTGTTGTAGTTGCTGTTAATGGTAATCCCATGTCCACTACTACTGTTATTATTGCTGTTGGTCCCACCATTTATTTATATATAAATATATATATATTTTGTATATATATACACATATATATTTGATTTTTATTTTTCGATATGTATACTTTGACAATGTAAGTAATAATGAACTTGCCATGTCAATAAAGTCAATTGAATTGAATTGAATTGAATTGAGAGGGAGAGAGGGAGAGAGGGAGAGAGGGAGAGAGGGAGAGAGCGAGAGAGAGACAGAGAGAGAGAGAGAGAGAGAGCGAGAGAGAGAGAGAGAGAGAGAGAGAGAGAGAGAGAGAGAGAGAGAGAGAGAGAGACAGAGAGAGAGAGGGAGAGAGCGAGAGAGAGAGAGAGGGGAAGTGGAAGAAAGAAAGAAACAGTGAAAGAAAGGAGAAAGAGAGATGTAGACAAGAGCGCATGTCCTTATCTGTAGTCTATCTCAGTCAGTCAGTGAGGGAATAGAGAGCAGACAGTACAACAGAGCAGGGAAAGTTGAGAGCAGGGAAAGTGTTTTCCCCTCTAGCTGATTGGGGATGAGGTCCAACAGACCCTATCTGTAGCGGTGTGCTCCACTCTACGCTGCTGTATTCTACACTACTGTATTATTCTCTACTCTACTGTATTCTACTCTACTGTATTGTATTATTCTCTACTGTTTTCTACTCTACTGTATTCTACTCTGCTGTATTCTACTCTGCTGTATTCTACTCTGCTGTATTCTACTCTGCTGTATTGTATTATTCTCTACTGTTTTCTACTCTACTGTATTCTACTCTACTGTATTCTACTCTGCTGTATTCTACTCTACTGTATTCTACTCTACTGTAATGTATTTTTCTCTACTGTATTCTACTCTACTGTATTATTCTCTACTGTATTCTAACAAACTCTGCTGTATTCTACTCTACTGTATTCTACTGTACTGTATTCTAATCTACTCTACTGTATTCT
The DNA here is from genome assembly GCF_016432855.1 of Salvelinus namaycush. NCBI lineage: Eukaryota > Metazoa > Chordata > Actinopteri > Salmoniformes > Salmonidae > Salvelinus > Salvelinus namaycush. The sequence goes on along the minus strand of NC_052319.1, from coordinate 42,897,232 downwards.
ACCCTACTGTATTCTACTCTACTGTATTCTACTCTACTCTACTGTATTATTCTCTACTCTATTGCACTCTACTCTATTGTACTCTACTGTATTCTACTCTACTGTATTCTACTCTAGTCTACTGTATTATTCTCTACTGTATTCTACTCTACTGTATTCTACTCTACTGTATTCTACTTCACTCTGCTGTATTCTACTCTACTGTATTGTACTCTACTATATTGTACTCTACTCTGCTGTTTTCTACTCTACTGTATTATACTATACTCTACTGTATTCTACTCTACTGTATTCTACTCTACTCTATTGTATTATTCTCTACTGTTTTCTACTCTACTGTATTCTACTCTGCTGTATTCTACTCTACTGCATTCTACTCTACTGTATTCTACTCTACTGTAATGTATTTTTCTCTACTGTATTCTACTCTACTGTATTATTCTCTATTGTATTCTAATATACTCTGCTGTATTCTACTCTACTGTATTCTACTCTACTCTTCTGTATTCTATTCGACTGTATTCTACTCTACTCTTCTGTAAACTACTCTACGGTATTCTTCTCTACTGTATTCTACTATACTCTACTGTATTCTACTCTACTGTATTCTACTCTACTGTACTGTATTATTCTCTACTGTATTCTACTCTACTGTATTCTACTCTACTGTATTCTACTCTATTCCACTGTATTCTACTCTACTCTGCTGTATTATTCTCTACTGTATTCTACTCTACTCTATTCTACTCTACTGTATTATACTCTGCTGTATTCTACTCTACCTCTACTGTATTCTACTCTGCTGTATTCTACTCTACTGTATTCAACTCTACTGTATTCAACTCTGCTGTATTCTACTCTACTGTATTCAACTCTGCTCTGCTGTATTCTACTCTGCTGTATTCTACTCTACTGTATTCAACTCTGCTGTATTCTACTCTGCTGTATTCTACTCTACTGTATTCAACTCTGCTGTATTCTACTCTACTGTATTCAACTCTGCTCTGCTGTATTCTACTCTACTGTATTCTACTCTACTCTGCTGTATTCTAATCTACTCTACTGTATTCTACCCTACTGTATTCTACTCTACTGTATTCTACTCTACTCTACTGTATTATTCTCTACTATATTGTACTCTACTCTATTGTACTCTACTGTATTCTACTCTACTGTATTCTACTCTACTGTATTCTACTCTACTGTATTCTACTCTACTCTACTGTATTATTCTCTACTCTATTGTACTCTACTCTATTGTACTCTACTGTTTTCTACTCTACTGTATTCTACTCTGCTGTATTCTACTCTACCTCTACTGTATTCTACTCTGCTGTATTCTACTCTACTGTATCCAACTCTGCTGTATTCTACTCTACTGTATTCAACTCTGCTCTGCTGTATTCTACTCTGCTGTATTCTACTCTACTGTATTCTACTGTACTGTATTCTACTCTACTCTGCTGTATTCTAATCTACTCTACTGTATTCTACCCTACTGTATTCTACTCTACTGTATTCTACTCTACTCTACTGTATTATTCTCTACTCTATTGTACTCTACTGTATTCTACTCTACTGTATTCTACTCTACTCTGCTGTATTCTACTCTACTGTATTCTACTCTACTGTATTCTACTTCACTCTGCTGTATTATACTCTACTGTATTGTACTCTACTGTATTGTACTCTACTCTGCTGTTTTCTACTCTACTGTATTATACTCTACTCTACTGTATTAACCTCTACTGTATTATACTCTACTGTATTCTACTGTACTCTACTGTATTCTACTCTACTGTATTATACTGTACTGTATTCTACTCTGCTGTGTTCTACTCTACTATTTTCTACTGTATTCTACTCTACTGTATTCTACTCCACTGTGTTCTACTCTAATCTACTGTTATTTTCTCTACTGTATTCTACTCCACTGTATTCTACTCCACTGTATTCTACTCTACTGTATTATACTCTACTGTATTATACTCCACTGTATTCTACTCCACTGTATTCTACTCTACTGTATTCTACTCTACTGTATTCCACTCCACTGTATTCTACTCCACTGTACCCTACTCTTTTGTGTTGTAAATATGTGGTAGTGGAGTATGAGCCTGAGGGTACATACTTAGTGTGTTGTGAAATCTGTTATGAATGTGTTGTAATGTTTTTAAAATTGTAATACAGCCTTTATTTTGCCAGACCCCAGGAAGAGTAGCTGCTGCCTTGCCAAATTCAAATACTCTACCGCACCGTATTCTACAAATCTCTACGGAATTCTACTGTACTGTATTCTACTGGAATGTATTCTACAGTACTCTACTGTATTCTACAGTACTGTATTCTACTCTAGTCTACTGTATTCTACTCTACCCAACTGTATTCTACTCTACTGTATTCCTATCTACTGTATTCTTCTCTACTCTATTCTAATCTACCATACTGTATTCTTCTCTACTCTATTCTACTCTTCTCTACTGTATTCTTCTCTACTGTATTCTTCTCTGCCCCACTCTACTCTATTCTTCTCTACCCTACTCTACTCTACTGTATTCTTCTCTACCCTACTCTACTCTACTGTATTCTTCTCTACCCTACTCTACTCTACTGTATTCTTCTCTACCCTACTCTACTCTACTGTATTCTTCTCTACTGCATTCTAATCTACTGTATTCTACTCTACTGTATTCTACTTTATTCTACTGTATTCTACTCTACTCTGCTGTATTCTACTCTACTGTATTATACTTTGCTGTATTCTACTCTACTGTGTTCTACTCTGCTGTATTCTACTCTACTGTATTCAACTCTGCTCTGCTGTATTCTACTCTACTCTACTGTATTCTACTCTACTCTACTGTATTATTCTCTACTCTATTGTACTCTACTCTATTGTACTCTACTGTATTCTACTCTACTGCATTCTACTCTACTCTACTGTATTATTCTCTACTGTATTCTACTCTACTGTATTCTACTCTACTCTGCTGTATTATACTCTACTGTATTCTACTCTACTGCATTCTACTCCACTCTGCTGTATTCTACTCCACGGTATTGTACTCTACTGTATTCTACTCTACTCTGCTGTTTTCCACTCTACTGTATTCTACTCTACTGTATTCTACTCTACTGTATTATATTGTACTGTATTCTACTCTATAATTTTTTACCCTATTCTACTCTACTGTATTCTACTCCACTGTATTCTACTCTAATCTACTGTTATTTTCTCTACTGTATTCTACTCTACTCTACTGTATTCTACTCCACTGTATTCTACTCTAATCTACTGTTATTTTCTCTACTGTATTCTACTCTACTCTACTGTATTCTACTCCCTTGTATTCTACTCCACTGTATTCTGCTCTACTGTATTCTAATCTACTCTACTGTATTCTACTCTACTGTATTCTACTCTATTGTATTCTACTCCACTGTATTCTACTCTACTCTACTGTATTCTACTCTACTGTATTCTACTCCACTGTATTCTTCTCTACTGTATTCTACTCTACTCTACTGTATTCTCCTCTACTGTATTCTACTCCACTGTATTCTACTCCACTGTATTCTACTCTACTCTACTGTATTCTACTCTACTGTATTCTACTCTACTGTATTCTACTCTACTGTATTCTACTCCACTGTATTCTACTCCACTGTACCCTACTCTTTTGTGTTGTAGATATGTGGTAGTGGAGTATGAGCCTGAGGGTACATACTTAGTGTGTTGTGAAATCTGTTATGAATGTGTTGTAATTTTTTTAAAATTGTAATACAGCCTTTATTTTGCCAGACCCCAGGAAGAGTAGCTGCTGCCTTGCCAAATTAAAATACTCTACCGCACCGTATTCTACAAATCTCTACGGAATTCTACTGCACTGTATTCTACTGGAATGTATTCTACAGTACTCTACTGTATTCTACAGTACTGTATTCTACTATAGTCTACTGTATTCTACTCTACCCTACTGTATTCTACTCTACTGTATTCTTCTCTACTGTATTCTACTCTACTCGACTCTAAGCTACTGTACTGTACTGTACTGTACTGTACTGTACTCTACTCTACTCTACTCTACTCTACTCTACTCTACTCTACTCTACTCTATTCCAGTTTACATTCCTGCATGGGAAACAGACCTAGCCAGGGCCCATGCACTGGGTGAGACGCATGACTGTGTTAGCTCCAGCTTTGTGTTCAACTAAAACTGTTCTCTGAGTAAATATTTACGTCTGGCGGTAGGGTGGGGGGGGTGTTTGATATCCCCACCTTCTCCATCCCTCCCCCTCCCTCCCCGGGCTGGGCCGCCCCAACCCAACACTTCCCCTGCAGGTTGGGGTCATGGGGTATCAGGGATGAGGAGGAAATGAACAGGCTTTGATAGTGGAAACGGCGAGGGTGTGTCAGGTGGATCATGTCATCCGTGGACCCCAGGAAGTGAAACAGCTAATGGGGATCCTAATCCTAGGGTATATCATCACCGTTCATCAGGTAACCTGATCATGTAAGCGTGTTTACAATGTCTATGTAAAACACGACACATGCAGTGGTCGTACAGATTACTCAGAGACATATGCTACCCTCATGTCACCTCAGCTCCTTCTAAAGTCTCTGGTTGATATTTCAGAAATCAAATTTAAGTCAATCAAGAAAAAAAGAAAAACGTTTTGTAGCCACTTGTTAAAGTGGACTTCATCAATATTCAGGGCATGGCTTGCCGTGTGTGTGATTGCTAGACTGATATAATGTATTCTTGAAACGCGTTGGGCAGGTTGCAGGGAGCCCTAGAGATGCACAGTGGAGATACAATAGAGCTAATCAGTGTTAGAGCCGCGGCCACACGATATGACATCTCTAACCTGTGATTACTTTAATTAGACAATGTAATTAGTCCTCGAGGAGTTAACCAAACGGTTAACTGTTCACTGTGGGACAGAACGCTCGTCACCGTGGTCTGAATGTAACGTCATCAAGATAATGTCACACACACACACACACACACACACACACACACACACACACACACACACACACACACACACACACACACACACACACACACACACACACACACACACACACACACACACACACACACACACACACACACACACACACATTCAAAAGTCACAGTTCTATAATGTAATCCTCATATGGAACGTAAACTGTTTAAAATGTGAGTCAACGCAATCAAACAGCATTTTCCTGCAGGGACTGAACATGTAGTATGGTGCTGTCGCTGACTGTTTATCAAGGAAATATTTACCCCGAAAATGATGGTTTAACGCCATGAGCCACTGTCATGTTTGAGTACGTTGCACAGACAGGAAGTAAGGAATGTGAGCCGGTATTGTGATGTGTGTGTTAAGCGAATCACGTTTAAAATTATAATATATAAACGTGTTGAAGAAGGACATGTGTAGCCTGAGGACAGAACGGGGCAACACGTGACCTGCCTTCTGGGTAGTTGGGTATGACATGTGAAAGGGCGGCTCTGTCATCCATAACACCTACACACACGCACGAGCGTACACGCGCATATGCGCGAGCACACACACACACACTCTTTCTCTGGACTAGCACGGTCCCGCCCTGCCATAGGAGTGACAGTATGGAAGTCTTCCGACTATACATCATAGTCATTACTGTCTCACAGGGACTGAACGAGGGAGACCTGAGACACACATATATATTACTGTCTCACAGGGACTGAACGAGGGAGACCTGAGACATACATATATATTACTGTCTCACAGGGACTGAACGAGGGAGACCTGAGACACACAAATATATTACTGTCTCACAGGGACTGAACGAGGGAGACCTGAGAGACACATATATTACTGTCTCACAGGGACTGAACGAGGGAGACCTGAGACACACATATATATTACTGTCTCACAGGGACTGAACGAGGGAGACCTGAGACACACAAATATATTACTGTCTCACAGGGACTGAACGAGGGAGACCTGAGACAAACATATATATTACTGTCTCACAGGGACTGAACGAGGGAGACCTGAGAAACACATATATATTACTGTCTCACAGGGACTGAACGAGGGAGACCTGAGAGACACATATATTACTGTCTCACAGGGACTGAACGAGGGAGACCTGAGACATACATATTACTGTCTCACAGGGACTGAACGAGGGAGACCTGAGACATACATATATATTACTGTCTCACAGGGACTGAACGAGGGAGACCTGAGACAAACATATATATTACTGTCTCACAGGGACTGAACGAGGGAGCGATGAGACACACATATATATTACTGTGTCACAGGGACTGAACGAGGGAGACCTGAGACATACATATTACTGTCTCACAGGGACTGAACGAGGGAGACCTGAGACATACATATATATTACTGTCTCACAGGGACTGAACGAGGGAGACCTGAGAGACACATATATATTACTGTCTCACAGGGACTGAACAAGAGAGACTTGAGACATACATATATATTACTGTCTCACAGGGACTGAACGAGGGAGCGATGAGACACACATATATATTACTGTCTCACAGGGACTGAACGAGGGAGACCTGAGACACACATATATATTACTGTCTCACAGGGACTGAACGAGGGAGACCTGAGACATACATATATATTACTGTCTCACAGGGACTGAACGAGGGAGACCTGAGACACACATATATATTACTGTGTCACAGGGAGTGAACGAGGGAGACCTGAGACACACATATATATTACTGTCTCACAGGGACTGAACGAGGGAGACCTGAGACACACATATATATTACTGTCTCACAGGGACTGAACGAGGGAGACCTGAGACATACATATATATTACTGTCTCACAGGGACTGAACGAGGGAGACCTGAGACACACATATATATTACTGTGTCACAGGGAGTGAACGAGGGAGACCTGAGACACACATATATATTACTGTCTCACAGGGACTGAACAAGGGAGACCTGAGACACACATATATATTACTGTCTCACAGGGACTGAACGAGGGAGACCTGAGACATACATATTACTGTCTCACAGGGACTGAACGAGGGAGACCTGAGACACACATATATATTACTGTCTCACAGGGACTGAACGAGGGAGACCTGAGACAAACATATATATTACTGTCTCACAGGGACTGAACGAGGGAGACCTGAGACAAACATATATATTACTGTCTCACAGGGACTGAACGAGGGAGACCTGAGACAAACATATATATTACTGTCTCACAGGGACTGAACGAGGGAGACCTGAGACAAACATATATATTACTGTCTCACAGGGACTGAACGAGGGAGCGATGAGACACACATATATATTACTGTCTCACAGGGACTGAACGAGGGAGACCTGAGACATACATATATATTACTGTCTCACAGGGACTGAACGAGGGAGACCTGAGACATACATATATATTACTGTCTCACAGGGACTGAACGAGGGAGACCTGAGACATATATATATATATTACTGTCTCACAGGGACTGAACGAGGGAGACCTGAGAGACACATATATATTACTGTCTCACAGGGACTGAACGAGGGAGACCTGAGACATACATATTACTGTCTCACAGGGACTGAACGAGGGAGACCTGAGACATACATATATATTACTGTCTCACAGGGACTGAACGAGGGAGACCTGAGAGACACATATATATTACTGTCTCACAGGGACTGAACGAGGGAGACCTGAGACACACATATATATTACTGTCTCACAGGGACTGAACAAGGGAGCCCTGAGAGACACATATATATTACTGTGTCACAGGGACTGAACAAGGGAGCCCTGAGACATACATATATATTACTGTCTCACAGGGACTGAACGAGGGAGACCTGAGACACACATATATATTACTGTCTCACAGGGACTGAACGAGGGAGACCTGAGACAAACATATATAATACTGTCTCACAGGGACTGAACGAGGGAGACCTGAGACACACATATATATTACTGTCTCACAGGGACTGAACGAGGGTGCCCTGAGACATACATATATAATACTGTCTCACAGGGACTGAACGAGGGAGACCTGAGACACACATATATATTACTGTCTCACAGGGACTGAACGAGGGAGACCTGAGACAAACATATATATTACTGTCTCACAGGGAGTGAACGAGGGAGACCTGAGACAAACATATATATTACTGTCTCACAGGGACTGAACGAGGGAGACCTGAGACAAACATATATATTACTGTCTCACAGGGACTGAACGAGGGAGCCCTGAGACACACATATATATTACTGTCTCACAGGGACTGAACGAGGGAGACCTGAGACAAACATATATATTACTGTCTCACAGGGACTGAACGAGGGAGACCTGAGACACACATATATATTACTGTCTCACAGGGACTGAACGAGGGAGACCTGAGACAAACATATATATTACTGTCTCACAGGGAGTGAACGAGGGAGACCTGAGACAAACATATATATTACTGTCTCACAGGGACTGAACGAGGGAGACCTGAGACACACATATATATTACTGTGTCACAGGGACTGAACGAGGGAGACCTGAGACATACATATTACTGTCTCACAGGGACTGAACGAGGGAGACCTGAGACACACATATATATTACTGTCTCACAGGGACTGAACGAGGGAGACCTGAGAGACACATATATATTACTGTCTCACAGGGACTGAACGAGGGAGACCTGAGACATACATATTACTGTCTCACAGGGACTGAACGAGGGAGACCTGAGACACACATATATATTACTGTCTCACAGGGACTGAACGAGGGAGACCTGAGAGACACATATATATTACTGTCTCACAGGGACTGAACGAGGGAGACCTGAGACACACATATATATTGCTGTCTCACAGGGACTGAACGAGGGAGACCTGAGACATACATATTACTGTCTCACAGGGACTGAACGAGGGAGACCTGAGAGACACATACATATTACTGTCTCACAGGGACTGAACGAGGGAGACCTGAGAGACACATATATATTACTGTCTCACAGGGACTGAACGAGGGAGACCTGAGACATACATATATATTACTGTCTCACAGGGACTGAACGAGGGAGACCTGAGACATACATATATATTACTGTCTCACGGGGACTGAACGAGGGAGACCTGAGACATACATATTACTGTCTCACGGGGACTGAACGAGGGAGACCTGAGACATACATATTACTGTCTCACAGGGACTGAACGAGGGAGACCTGAGACAAACATATATATTACTGTCTCACAGGGACTGAACGAGGGAGACCTGAGACATACATATTACTGTCTCACGGGGACTGAACGAGGGAGACCTGAGACACACATATATATTACTGTCTCACAGGGACTGAACGAGGGAGCGATGAGACATACATATATATTACTGTCTCACAGGGACTGAACGAGGGAGACCTGAGACACACATATATATCACTGTCTCACAGGGACTGAAAGAGGGAGACCTGAGACACACATATATATTACTGTCTCACAGGGACTGAACGAGGGAGACCTGAGACATACATATATATTACTGTCTCACAGGGACTGAACGAGGGAGACCTGAGACATACATATATATTACTGTCTCACAGGGACTGAACGAGGGAGACCTGAGACATACATATATATTACTGTCTCACAGGGACTGAACGAGGGAGACCTGAGACAAACATATATATTACTGTCTCACAGGGACTGAACGAGGGAGACCTGAGACACACATATATATTACTGTCTCACAGGGACTGAACAAGGGAGACCTGAGACACACATTCTGAGAGACAGAATGTGCAGAGAAGCAGAGGAACAACTAAAGAAAGTAGGTGGGCATCCATTTTGTTCCAGTCACATGTTATTTTAGCTTCTTTTCACTCAGTTCAGTGGATTTCTATTGTATCAGTAGAAATATGGCTCCTACTCCTAACCCGTTATGTGGCTAACATTTCTGTGACTAACTCATTGAGACTTGTCTTGAGTGAAGCTTGTGTGCTTGAGGAGCTTAGGGGTGATGAGAGAAAATGCACTGTATGAGGGGAGAGAAAGAGAAGTATAGAAGGGATAAGAGAGAAAAAATCTGCCAACAGAGACACGGAGGTGTGGGACAAAAGCCAGCCATTTCCTGACCCCACGTCCAGCCGCACAGTGCCTCCAATAAAAGCCATTCAGGAAGGCCTCGGACCAATCATAACGGTTCTAACCAGCAGTGCAATCAGACCTCGACCCAGGATTCTCCACTCTCAACACAATATAAAACAGTCACATTGGCACAGGAAGAACAGAACAGAAAGGGAGAGAGAAGTAGATGACTGTATCGATCCTCGTGAAGTACATGTCAGAGTAAAAGCACCAAAGAGAAGTCCTACAGACGACAGTATTGGTTGTGAAGAAAGGCTACAAAGTGAGGGGGACAAAATGCTTTTTATTTTCTCACCTTTCTGTCTCTTTGTGCATCACAGCTTCCAAAACTTTGAACATCCCACGGAGCACCATTAAATCCATTATTTAAAAAAATTGAAAGAATATAGCACCACAACAAACCTGCCAAGAGAGGTCCGCCCACCAAAACTCACAGACCAGGCATGGAGGGTATTAATCATTACTCAGAGAGGCAACAAAGACCACTTAGACCGTACAAACCACAGAGCTGGGATTTATGGAAGAGTGGCCAGATAAAAAAAGAAAACACATTTGGTGTTCGCCAAAAGGCATGTGGGACACTCCCCAAACATATGGAAGAAGGTACTCTGTCAGATCAGACTAAAATTGAGTTTTTTGGCCATCAAGGAATACGCTATGTCTAGTGCAAACGCTACACCTCTCATCACCCCGAAAACATCATCCTCAAAGTGAAGCATGTTGGTGGCAGCATCATGCTGTGGGGATATTTTTCATCTGCAGGGACTGGGAAACTGGTCAGAATTGAAGGAATGATGGATGGTGCTAAATACAGAGACATTTTTGAGGGAAACCTGTTTCAGTCTTCCAGAGATTTGAGACTGGGACGGCGGTTCACCTGCCAGCAGGACAATGACCCTAAGCATACTGCTAAAGCAACACTTGAGTGGTTTAAGGGAAAACATTTAAATGTCTTGGAATGGCCTAATCAAAGCCCAGAACTCAAGCCAATTGAAAATCTGTGGTAAGACTTAAAGATTGCAGTAGACCAGCGGAACCCATCCAGCTGGAGCAGTTTTGCCTTGAAGATTGGGCAAAAATCCCAGTAGCTAGATGGGCCATACCGCAAGAGACTTGCAGCTGTAATTGCTTCAAAAGGTGACTCTACAAAGTATTGATTTTGGGGGGGTGAATAGTTACGCTCAACTTTTCAGTTTCTTTGTCTTATTTCTTCTTTATTTCACAATAAAAATATTTTGCATCTTCAAAATGGTAGGCTTGTTGTGTAAATCAAATGATACAAACCCCCCAAAAAAATTGGTCGTTGCTCCATTGTAGCCAGTGTCATGGGCTCCTCTCTCTCTGTCTGTATGACCTCCTAACTCTCTACCTCTCTCTCTGTCTGTATTGCCTCCTGTCTCTCCTTCTGTATGACCTCCTAAATCTCCGCCTCTTTCTCTGTCTGTATTGCCTCCTCTCTCTCTGTCTGTAGGAACTCCTAACTCTCCGCCTCTTTCTCTGTCTGTATGGCCTCCTGTCTCTCTGTCTGTAGGATCTCCTAACTCTCCGCCTCTTTCTCTGTCTGTATTGCCTCCTGTCTCTCCTTCTGTATGACCTCCTAACTCTCTGCCTCTCTCTGTCTGTATGACCTCCTAACTCTCTACCTCTCTCTCTGGCTGTATGGCCTCCAAACTCTCTGCCTCTTTCTCTGGCTGTATGGCCTCCTAACTCTCTGCCTCTCTCTCTGTCTGTATGGTCTCCTAACTATCTGCCTCTCTCGCCATCTGTATGACCTCCTATCTCTCTCTGCCTCTCTCTCTGTCTGTATGACCTCCTATCTCTCTCTGCCTCTCTCTCTGTCTGTATGACCTCCTAAATCTCTCTGCCTCTCTCTGACTGCATGGCCTCTTATATCTATCTCTGCCTCTCGCTGTCTCTCGCTCTCTCTGCCTCTCTCTGTGTGTCTCTCTCTCTGCCTCTCTCTCTCTCTCTCTCTCTCTTTCTTTCTCTCTCTCTCTCTCTCTCTCTCTCTCTCTCTCTCTCTCTCTCTCTCTCTCTCTCTGCGTGTCTCTCTCTCTGCCCCTCTCTCTCTCTCTGCCTCTCTCTCTCTCTCTCTGCCTCTCTCTCCCTCTCTGCCTCTCTCTGTCTCTCTGCCTCTCTCTGTCTCTCTCTCTTCCTGCATCTCTTTCTCTCTCTCTCTGCCTCTCTGTCTGTATGACCTCCTAACTCTCTCTTCCTCTCTCTCTGTCTGTATGACCTCCTAACTCTCTCTGCCTCTCTGTCTGTATGACCTCCTAACTCTCTCTCTGCCTCTGTCTGCATGGCTTCTTATCTCTATCTCTGCCTCTCGCTCTCTCTCTCTGCCTCTCTCTCTGTGTCTCGCCCTCTGCCTCTCCCCCTCTCTCTCTCTGCCTCTCGCTCTCTGCGTGTCACTCTCTCTGCCTCTCTCTCTCTGCTTGTCTCTCTCTCTGCGTGTCTCTCTCTCTGACTCTCTCTCTCACTCTGCCTCTCTCTCTCTCTGCCTCTCTCTCTCTACCTCTCCATGTATCTTTCTGTCTCTCAATTTCAATTTCAATTTAAGGGGCTTTATTGGCATTGGAAACATATGTTTCAAAAGCTCTCTCTGCCTCTCTCTGCCTCGCTCTTTCCCTCCCTCTGCCTCTCTGTCTCTCTTTTTCTCTCTCTGCCTCTCCATCTCTCTGCCTAGCTCTCTCTTTCTGACTCTATCTGCCTCTCTCTGTCTCTCTTGCTCTCTCTTTCTCTGCCTCTCTCTCTCTCTCTGCCTATCTCTCTCTATATGGCTCTCTCTCTGCATCTCTCTGTCTCTCTCTTTCTGCCTCTCAATATCAACTTAAGGCGCTTTATTGGAATGGGAAACATATGTTTACATTTCAAAAGCTCTCTCTGCCTCTCTCTGCCTGAACCTCACACTGTTTGGTTTGCTTTATCGTCACAGCACATCTTGGGAAATTTCCCTAGCAACGCTCTGACATTGCTATGTTTCACCTTGGTTACCTTTGTTGCTCACAGAACTAGTGTTTCCTTCGTTGTCTGTGTCTGTGTCTGTGTCGGTGTCGGTGTCGGTGTCGGTGTCGGTGTCTGTGTCTGTGTCTGTGTCTGTGTCTGTGTCTGTGTCTGTGTCTGTGTCTGTGTCGGTGTCGGTGTCGGTGTCGGTGTCGGTGTCGGTGTCGGTGTCGGTGTCGGTGTCTGTGTCTGTGTCTGTGTCTGTGTCGGTGTCGGTGTCGGTGTCGGTGTCGGTGTCGGTGTCGGTGTCGTTGTCGTTGTCGGTGTCGGTGTCGGTGTCGGTGTCGTTGTCGTTGTCGGTGTCTGTGTCTGTGTCTGTGTCTGTGTCTGTGTCTGTGTCGGTGTCGGTGTCGGTGTCGGTGTCGGTGTCGGTGTCGTTGTCGGTGTCGTTGTCGGTGTCTGTGTCTGTGTCTGTGTCTGTGTCTGTGTCTGTGTCTGTGTCGGTGTCGGTGTCGGTGTCTGTGTCTGTGTCTGTGTCTGTGTCGGTGTCGGTGTCGGTGTCGGTGTCGGTGTCGGTGTCGGTGTCGGTGTCGGTGTCGTTGTCGTTGTCGGTGTCGGTGTCGGTGTCGGTGTCGGTGTCTGTGTCTGTGTCTGTGTCTGTGTCTGTGTCTGTGTCTGTGTCTGTGTCTGTGTCTGTGTCTGTGTCTGTGTCTGTGTCTGTGTCTGTGTCGGTGTCGGTGTCGGTGTCGGTGTCGGTGTCGGTGTCGGTGTCGGTGTCTGTGTCTGTGTCTGTGTCTGTGTCTGTGTCTGTGTCTGTGTCTGTGTCTGTGTCTGTGTCTGTGTCTGTGTCTGTGTCTGTGTCTGTGTCGGTGTCGGTGTCGGTGTCTGTGTCTGTGTCTGTGTCTGTGTCTGTGTCGGTGTCTGTGTCTGTGTCTGTGTCTGTGTCTGTGTCTGTGTCTGTGTCTGTGTCTGTGTCTGTGTCTGTGTCTGTGTCTGTGTCTGTGTCTGTGTCTGTGTCTGTGTCTGTGTCTGTGTCTGTGTCTGTGTCTGTGTCTGTGTCTGTGTCTGTGTCTGTGTCTGTGTCTGTGTCTGTGTCTGTGTCTGTGTCGGTGTCGGTGTCGGTGTCGGTGTCGGTGTCGGTGTCGGTGTCGGTGTCGGTGTCGGTGTCTGTGTCTGTGTCTGTGTCTGTGTCTGTGTCTGTGTCTGTGTCGGTGTCGGTGTCGGTGTCGGTGTCGGTGTCGGTGTCGGTGTCGGTGTCTGTGTCTGTGTCTGTGTCTGTGTCGGTGTCGGTGTCGGTGTCGGTGTCGGTGTCGGTGTCGGTGTCGGTGTCGGTGTCGGTGTCGGTGTCAGTGTCGGTGTCGGTCCTTGCATCAGCTCAAGCAGCTCTTGACCATATTGAAAATACCCAAATGTGGGAAAGTGAATTATGTTGGGGGGGCATCAAACCCAAGTCCAACAAAAAGACCCCCTCCCATTGGACCGAGCAAAATGTGGTGATGCAGAAATGAGAGACTTTGTCTGTTTTATGAAAACAGGAAACATTTCTGGTAGTACAGGAAGGAAGACTTTTAAAACGGGATTGAGTGGAAAAGTGTCAAATATGTTGATTGACCAACTAATGAGCATAGAGAGCCTTACAAATATGTTGATTGACCAACTAATGAGCATAGAGAGCCTTACAAATATGTTGATCGACCAACTAATGAGCATAGAGAGCCTTACAAATATGTTGATCGACCAACTAATGAGCATAGAGAGCCTTACAAATATGTTGATCGACCAACTAATGAGCATAGAGAGCCTTACAAATATGTTGATCGACCAACTAATGAGCATAGAGAGCCTTACAAATATGTTGATTGACCAACTAATGAGCATAGAGAGCCTTACAAGTTTGATTATATAACCTTCTCTCTGTCTAATTCGGCTATTTACTTCATTTTGTAGCTCTTCGTTAAAAGCACACTTTTTGTAATTAGTTGTAACTACACAGGGCGGCAGGTAGCCTAGTGGTTAGAGTGTTGGGTCAGTAACCGAAAGGTTGCTGGATTGAAGCCCTGAGCTGAAAAGGTAAACATCTGTCGTTCTGACCAAGGCAGTTAACGCACTGTTCCCCGGTAGGCCGTCATTGTAAATAAGAATGTTGTACTTAACTGACTTGTTAAATAAAGGTGAAATAAAGGTTACATAACTGACCTCCAAATTTAGCCGGAAAGGATTTGACAAATGTGATTGGTTGATGATATGACATTGTCTTGCCCTGCGCAGAATATCAGATCTCAACAACGATTGGAGAAGTGTTGAACACAACCACTACCACATTCTGATGATATATGTGTAGGATCTTAATTTGAGCCAATTGCTACAGAAGGAAAATAATCCTGCAGGGACAACACATTTGAATTAATATGTGGATTATAATTAATGGTCATTTTTGTAGGTCAAATCATGTCTGAAAGTTCAAAGTGAAAATTACAAACTTTAGAAACCTTTTCAAAACTCAAATTAGTGGTGTTTTAGTTTGTTAATAAAATGCCGAACTTCATTGTTTGGTTACAGGACAAAGGGCCAAAATGCAGGACTGTCCCTCTCTGTCTGTATGACCTCCTAAATCCAAAAGGCAGGACTGTCCCTCTCTGTCTGTATGACCTCCTAAATCCAAAAGGCAGGACTGTCCCTCTCTGTCTGTATGACCTCCTAAATCCAAAAGGCAGGACTGTCCCTCTCTGTCTGTATGACCTCCTAAATCCAAAAGGCAGGACTGTCCCTCTCTGTCTGTATGACCTCCTAAATCCAAAATGCAGGACTGTCCCTCTCTGTCTGTATGACCTCCTAAATCCAAAATGCAGGACTGTTGCTCTCTGTCTGTATGACCTCCTAAATCCAAAATGCAGGACTGTCTCGGGACAATGCCCCTCTCTGTCTGTATGACCTCCTAAATCCAAAATGCAGGACTGTCCCTCTCTGTCTGTATGACCTCCTAAATCCAAAATGCAGGACTGTCCCTCTCTGTCTGTATGACCTCCTAAATCCAAAATGCAGGACTGTCCCTCTCTGTCTGTATGACCTCCTAAATCCAAAATGCAGGACTGTCTCGGGACAATGCCCCTCTCTGTCTGTATGACCTCCTAAATCCAAAAGGCAGGACTGTCCATCTCTGTCTGTATGACCTCCTAAATCCAAAAGGCAGGACTGTCCCTCTCTGTCTGTATGACCTCCTAAATCCAAAATGCAGGACTGTCCCTCTCTGTCTGTATGACCTCCTAAATCCAAAATGCAGGACTGTCGCTCTCTGTCTGTATGACCTCCTAAATCCAAAATGCAGGACTGTCTCGGGACAATGCCCCTCTCTGTCTGTATGACCTCCTAAATCCAAAATGCAGGACTGTCCCTCTCTGTCTGTATGACCTCCTAAATCCAAAATGCAGGACTGTCCCTCTCTGTCTGTATGACCTCCTAAATCCAAAATGCAGGACTGTCGCTCTCTGTCTGTATGACCTCCTAAATCCAAAATGCAGGACTGTCCCTCTCTGTCTGTATGACCTCCTAAATCCAAAATGCAGGACTGTCCCTCTCTGTCTGTATGACCACCTAAATCCAAATTGCAGGACTGTCCCTCTCTGTCTGTATGACCTCCTAAATCCAAAATGCAGGACTGTCCCTCTCTGTCTGTATGACCTCCTAAATCCAAAATGCAGGACTGTCCCTCTCTGTCTGTATGACCTCCTAAATCCAAAATGCAGGTCTGTCTCGGGACAATCCCCCTCTATGTCACCTTGACTGATCCAGATGATGAGGAAACATGTTTTATACAGCTGTATGTAGCCTACAGGGGCCATCATTGCACTTTCCTGCTAGACAAAATGAAATACAGCACGTTTAACAGTTCTCAAAACAAGCAATGTCACTATATAGCTATATAAAGTGCATTGCTAGCATCTGAGAAAAATCTATTTTGCATGTTTCAACAGCTTCTTATGTAATATTATTTAGAGATTTCTCCTGTCTGGTACATGCAATTTCCCCTGTCTAGTACATGCAATTTCTCCTGTCTAGTACATGCAATTTCTCCTGTCTGGTACATGCAATTTCCCCTGTCTAGTACATGCAATTTCTCCTGTCTGGTACATGCAATTTCCCCTGTCTAGTACATGCAATTTCTCCTGTCTGGTACATGCAATTTCTCCTGTCTGGTACATGCAATTTCACCCGGTACAGGATATTGTGATTTCTCCTATCTGGTACATGCAATGCTTTCTGCAAGCATGGACAATGGAACATGTGTAACAATTATAACCAAGATGTAACATGACAACCTCATAAGTTGCTAGGGACAATTACCCAAAATGTGCTATGATTTCGAAATGGTACCTTTGATTTGTAATATTTAATGAATGTGCAATGTTTATACATTTTGAAACTAAACAGTATTCATATTCATTAAAGTAATGATGTTGAAGCTTGGCCATTGTGTTTCCTGTTTCCTGTTTCCTGTTTCCTTGGAATGTATTTTCTGACATCTTTAATGGTGGGTGGCTTTTGGACTGCGGTAGGAAAGGTAACATGCACCTGTTACACTAGAGAAGCATCCGTGTGAAATATAAAAAAATGTGGTCATATATTTTGTAATACCTCTTTATTGAGTTCCAATATCTCCCCCCTCTACTGAAACGCTTTGATATAACAAACAACACTGAAGAACTAAGATAGATCCCTTTCAAGTCCAATTTAATCCTGATTCAGTGTAGTGATAGTACAATAGTACAGGAAAGACTGAGGAGAGACTGAGGAAAGACTGAGGAGAGACAGAGGAGAGGCTGAGGAGAGGCTGAGGAGAGACAGAGGAGAGACTGAGGAGAGACTGAGGAGAGACAGAGGAGAGACAGAGGAGAGACTGAGGGGAGACTGAGGAAAGACTGAGGAGAGACAGAGGAGAGACTGAGGAGAGACTGGGGAGAGACTGAGGAGAGACAGAGGAGAGGCTGAGGAGAGGCTGAGGAGAGGCTGAGGAGAGGCTGGGGAGAGACTGAGGAAAGACTGAGGAGAGACTGAGGAGAGACAGAGGAGAGGCTGAGGAGAGGCTGAGGAGAGGCTGAGGAGAGACAGAGGAGAGACTGAGGAGAGACTGAGGAGAGACAGAGGAGAGACAGAGGAGAGACTCAGGAAAGACTGAGGAGAGACTGAGGAGAGACAGAGGAGAGACAGAGGAGAGACAGAGGAGAGACTGAGGAGAGACTGAGGAGAGACGGAGGAGAAGCCAAGCCGAAGCAAGAGGTTGTATAGACAGTGTTTCCCAATGCTGACTGAGGTGGATTGCTAAAGGAGTTCATCAATCTAAATGGCCTGGCTTGCCTACACTGACTGGGAACAGGCAAACGGGACATTGCACATTGGAAAACATTTACTGTTGATACTGTCCCTCTGAGAGAGAAAGAGTAATGTGATAGTCTATCTGCCCATTTCGGTTTGGGCAGAGAGAGCGCGAGAGAGAGGGAGAGAGAGAGGGAGAGAGAGAGAGAGAGAGAGAGAGAGAGAGAGAGAGAGAGAGAGAGGGCGAGGGAAATGGAGAGAGGGCGAGGGAAATGGAGAGAGAGAGAGCGAGAGAGAGAGAGAGAGGGAGAGAGAGAGGGAGAGAGAGAGAGAGAGAGAGAGAGCGAGAGAGAGAGAGAGAGAGAGAGAGAGAGAGAGAGAGAGAGAGAGAGAGAGAGAGAGAGAGAGAGAGAGAGAGAGGGGGAGTATGAGAGATTTAGACAAGTGTGCTCGTCCTTATCTGAGAGGAATAGGAGGGTGACTCTTTTCTCATTCAGCTTGTTTTGTTAGTGGCTCGGTCCATGAATGCATTATCAAGCGGCATCATCACACAATCACTTCCCCCCTAAAAAGAGTATAACTAAAGTAAACAAAAGAACAACATCTCATTCCTTCACCTTGCCGGGCAAGATTAAACACACATCTGAGGAACATAATTTATGCTGACTGTCATGATGGAGGCGCGATTATGGAACAATGAGGGCTTGTTCTTCAGTGAACACAGCGACACAGACGATACTGGAAACAAAGTCAGACCACCTACCTATCACCCATCCACCTTCCTGGATAGTAAACAATACAACATTCCAACGTAATGTTATGATAGCATTTTGGCAACGTCAGGGCATTTTATGAGCATTGAAACACAGTGTGAGAACAATCTGGGAGAGCGAGGGTCGGAGGTCGGGGATAATAACAGACATCACGGTGTCTCTCTGGTGCTAAACTGTTTTATTTCACCAGCAGCAGACGGTAAAAGTTGATAAGAAACAGAAGTCCTTATTACAGGCCTCCATAATGATAGTGTTGAGAGGCAGTTCACATTGCTGAATAAAACTGCTGTCTACCAGGCATCTGCCAAGGTAGTTTCTCCTTTTGTCTGGGGTTGCATTTAGTCTGGGGGTGGCTGCTGTTTCGTTTAACCAGGCAGGCAGTTCTGTTTGGCTTGTCTTGGCTGTCTGAAGTCCAGTCCATCTATCTGACACATTCGATATCACCCTGAATGACACTCGTATCTTTGCCAAGTATTATTGGTGTTGAGGCCATTCCATGGTATGGAATGAGTGTCAAAAGTTCTGATTGAAGTGTCATGACAAAATGGCACCATTTTGGAGAGTTTGGCAGGCTGTCACTGAGAATAGAAGTTTGAAGTTTGAGTGCACCCAGTGTTTAGAAGTTGGAGTGTAAAAGTCCCTCTTCGCAACAGTCAACATCTCTTCTGCTGAAGTCTTTCTCTAGAGATAAGTAGCATTTTTCTCTTGCTCTCTTACTCTCTCTCCACCCTCTCTCAATCTCTCTCTCACTCTCAATTCTATTCAAATCAGTTTAAGGGCTTTATTGGCATGGGAAACATTTGTTAACAATGCCGAAGCAAGTGAAGTAGATAATTAACAAAAGTGAAATAAGCAACAAAAATGAACAGTAAACATTACACTCACAGAAGTTCCACAACAATAAAGACATTTCAAATGTCATGTTATCTCTCTCTCTCTCTCTCTCTCTCTCTCTCTCTCTCTCTCTCTCTCTCTCTCTCTCTCTCTCTCTCTCTCTCCCCCCTCCCTCTCTCTTTCTCACTCTCTCTCCCCCCCCCTCTCTCTCTGTCTCTCTCTCTCTCCCCCCTCCATCTCTCTTACTCTCTCCCTCTCTCTCTCTCACATACACTCAATTCAATTCAATTCAATTCAATTGACTTTATTGACATGGCAAGTTCATTATTACTTACATTGTCAAAGTATACATATCGAAAAAATAAAAATCAAATATATATGTATATATATACAAAATATATATATATTTATATATAAATAAATGGTGGGACCAACATTAATAATAATAGTAGTAGTGGACATGGGATTACCATTAACAACAACTACAATAACAATATTAATCAGAACAACAATACATTAAATCAATGGTAGTAGACCAGTGTCAATATGACTTGAGAAGACATATGACCTGGTATGAAAGACAAAACACACTCTCTCTCCCCCCTCTCTCTCACTATCTCACTCTCTCTCTCCCCATCACTCTCTCTCTCTCTCTCTCTCACTATCTCACTCTCTCTCCCCCCTCCCTCTCTCACTCTCTCTCTCTCCCCCTCTCTCTCTCTCTCTCTCACTCTCTCTCTCTCTCCCCCTCTCTCTCTCTCACACTCTTTCTCTCTCCCCCCTCTCTCTCCCCCCTCTCTCTCTCTCTCTCTCTCTCTCTCACTCTCTCTCTCTCCCCCCTCTCTCACTCTCTCTCTCTCTCCCCCAACCTCTCTCAATCTCTCTCTCACTCTCCCGCCTCTCTTAATCTCTCTTTCTCTCTCTCTCTCTCTCTCTCTCTCTTTCTCTCTCTCTCTCTCTCTCTCTCTCTCTCTCTCTCTCTCTCTCTCTCTCTCTCTCTCTCTCTCTCTCTCTCTCTCTCCCTATGTTTTGTGTTAATCTTAGTTAATTGTGGCCTAGCTACCCGTTTGGCAGGGAGATAGCATACCGGTGGAAGGCCTGCTGGCTGCCTGGAGGTAGGAAAGGCTGTTTTAGTTATCTGCAGCAGGTGAGCCTGTTTCAACACAGTATTATTTGTGCGCTAGCCAAGCGGACAACGCTACGCACCGAGACATACGATGCCATATTACATCTCACGCTCCCAGCCGCTGCACCTCCTTATCCCCACCCGTCACATCACACAAGGTGACTTTCAGCTTCCTCCGGCGCTGCCATCGTCTTCTGATGCTGTGGGCTCGCTGCGATTTAAAGGCCTGCTTGCTATCATAACGAAGATTGAGTGAAACTATAATAGGCTTAGCTTCTTTATGCCTATGTCACATCACTCATACCTTGGCCACTGTTATCAGAACTGTTGCCAGAGAATTACGTCAGTGATTACGACAGCGTTTGAAATTCTACCACTACACTCTTAGGAAAAAAGGTGCTATCTAGAACCTAAAAGGGTTATTCTGCTGTCCACATAGGAGAACCATTTAAAGAACCCTTTTTGGTTCTAGGTAGAACGCTTCCTGCTCCAGGTAGAAGTATTTTGGGTTCCATGAGGAATAGAGGGTTGTACAGACAACGGAACTTAAAAGCGTTCTAGCTGGAACCGAAAATGGTTCAAATGTGGGGACAGCCGAAGAACCCTTTTGAAACATTTTTTAATAAGAGTACAACTAGGGCTACAGTGTGACATCAATGCCATGATACTACTTCTGTTTACTGTGTCTAACACCAGCTTCACTAACTACACTTACTACAATACTACGTCTGTTTACTGTGTCAACACCAGCTTCACTAACTACACTTACTACAATACTACGTCTGTTTACTGTGTCTAACACCAGCTTCACTAACTACACTTACTACAATACTACGTCTGTTTACTGTGTCTAACACCAGCTTCACTAACTACACTTACTACAATACTACGTCTGTTTACTGTGTCAACACCAGCTTCACTAACTACACTTACTACAATACTACTTCTGTTTACTGTGTCATCACCAGCTTCACTAACTACACTTACTACAATACTAGGACCTGTTTACTGTGTCTAACACCAGTTTCACTAACTACACTTACTACAATACTACTTCTGTTTACTGTGTCAACACCAGCTTCACTAACTACACTTACTACAATACTACTTCTGTTTACTGTGTCAACACCAGCTTCACTAACTACACTTACTACAATACTACGTCTGTTTACTGTGTCTAACACCAGCTTCACTAACTACACTTACTACAATACTAGGACCTGTTTACTGTGTGTAACACCAGCTTCACTAACTACACTTACTAAAACATTAGGACCTGTTTACTGTGTCTAACACCAGCTTCACTAACTACACTTACTACAATACTACTTCTGTTTACTGTGTCTAACACCAGCTTCACTAACTACACTTACTACAATACTACTTCTGTTTACTGTGTCTAACACCAGCTTCACTAACTACACTTACTACAATACTACTTCTGTTTACTGTGTCTAACACCAGCTTCACTAACTCCACGTACTGCAATACTACTTTTGTTTACTGTGTCTAACACCAGCTTCACTAACTACACTTACTACAATACTACTTCTGTTTACTGTGTCTAACACCAGCTTCACTAACTACACTTACTACAATACTACGTCTGTTTACTGTGTCTAACACCAGCTTCACTAACTACACTTACTACAATACTACTTCTGTTTACTGTGTCATCACCAGCTTCACTAACTACACTTACTACAATACTAGGACCTGTTTACTGTGTCTAACACCAGTTTCACTAACTACACTTACTACAATACTACTTCTGTTTACTGTGTCAACACCAGCTTCACTAACTACACTTACTACAATACTACTTCTGTTTACTGTGTCAACACCAGCTTCACTAACTACACTTACTACAATACTACGTCTGTTTACTGTGTCTAACACCAGCTTCACTAACTACACTTACTACAATACTAGGACCTGTTTACTGTGTGTAACACCAGCTTCACTAACTACACTTACTAAAACATTAGGACCTGTTTACTGTGTCTAACACCAGCTTCACTAACTACACTTACTACAATACTACTTCTGTTTACTGTGTCTAACACCAGCTTCACTAACTACACTTACTACAATACTACTTCTGTTTACTGTGTCTAACACCAGCTTCACTAACTACACTTACTACAATACTACTTCTGTTTACTGTGTCTAACACCAGCTTCACTAACTCCACGTACTGCAATACTACTTTTGTTTACTGTGTCTAACACCAGCTTCACTAACTACACTTACTACAATACTACTTCTGTTTACTGTGTCTAACACCAGCTTCACTAACTACACTTACTACAATACTACGTCTGTTTACTGTGTCTAACACCAGCTTCACTAACTACACTTACTACAATACTACGTCTGTTTACTGTGTCTAACACCAGCTTCACTAACTACACTTACTACAATACTACTTCTGTTTACTGTGTCTAACACCAGCTTCACTAACTACACTTACTACAATACTACGTCTGTTTACTGTGTCTAACACCAGCTTCACTAACTACACTTACTACAATACTACTTCTGTTTACTGTGTCCAACACCAGCTTCACTAACTACACTTACTACAATACTACGTCTGTTTACTGTGTCTAACACCAGCTTCACTAACTACACTTACTACAATACTACGTCTGTTTACTGTGTCCAACACCAGCTTCACTAACTACACTTACTACAATACTACTTCTGTTTACTGTGTCTAACACCAGCTTCACTAACTCCACGTACTGCAATACTACTTTTGTTTACTGTGTCTAACACCAGCTTCACTAACTACACTTACTACAATACTACTTCTGTTTACTGTGTCTAACACCAGCTTCACTAACTACACTTACTACAATACTACGTCTGTTTACTGTGTCTAACACCAGCTTCACTAACTACACTTACTACAATACTACGTCTGTTTACTGTGTCTAACACCAGCTTCACTAACTACACTTACTACAATACTACTTCTGTTTACTGTGTCTAACACCAGCTTCACTAACTCCACGTACTGCAATACTACTTTTGTTTACTGTGTCTAACACCAGCTTCACTAACTACACTTACTACAATACTACTTCTGTTTACTGTGTCTAACACCAGCTTCACTAACTACACTTACTACAATACTACGTCTGTTTACTGTGTCTAACACCAGCTTCACTAACTACACTTACTACAATACTACGTCTGTTTACTGTGTCTAACACCAGCTTCACTAACTACACTTACTACAATACTACTTCTGTTTACTGTGTCTAACACCAGCTTCACTAACTACACTTACTACAATACTACGTCTGTTTACTGTGTCTAACACCAGCTTCACTAACTACACTTACTACAATACTACTTCTGTTTACTGTGTCCAACACCAGCTTCACTAACTACACTTACTACAATACTACGTCTGTTTACTGTGTCTAACACCAGCTTCACTAACTACACTTACTACAATACTACGTCTGTTTACTGTGTCCAACACCAGCTTCACTAACTACACTTACTACAATACTACTTCTGTTTACTGTGTCCAACACCAGCTTCACTATCTACACTGACTACAATACTACTTCTGTTTACTGTGTCAACACCAGCTTCACTAACTACACTTTCTACAATCCTACTTCTGTTTACTGTGTCTAACACCAGCTTCACTAACTACACTTACTACAATACTACTTCTGTTTACTGTTTCTAACACCAGCTTCACTAACTACACTTACTACAATACTACTTCTGTTTACTGTGTCTAACACCAGCTTCACTAACTACACTTTCTACAATATTAGGACCTGTTTACTGTGTGTAACACCAGCTTCACTAACTACACTTTCTACAATATTAGGACCTGTTTACTGTGTCTAACACCAGCTTCACTAACTACACTTACTACAATTCTACTTCTGTTTACTGTGTCTAACACCAGCTTCACTAACTACACTTACTACAATACTACTTCTGTTTACTGTGTCTAACACCAGCTTCACTAACTACACTTACTATAATACTACTTCTGTTTACTGTGTCTAACACCAGCTTCAATAACTACACTTACTACAATACTACTTCTGTTTACTGTGTCTAACACCAGCTTCACTAACTACACTTACTACAATACTACTTCTGTTTACTGTGTCTAACACCAGCTTCACTAACTACACTTACTACAATACTACTTCTGTTTACTGTGTCTAACACCAGCTTCACTAACTACACTTACTACAATACTACTTCTGTTTACTGTGTCTAACACCAGCTTCACTAACTACACTTACTACAATACTACTTCTGTTTACTGTGTCTAACACCAGCTTCACTAACTACACTTACTACAATACTACTTCTGTTTACTGTGTCTAACACCAGCTTCACTAACTACACTTACTACAATACTAGGACCTGTTTACTGTGTCTAACACCAGCTTCACTAACTACACTTACGTCAATACTAGGACCTTGAACTAGTCACCTCTGAGCCCCTTGCTGAGGCTGTCATCCACAGAACTAGTCACCTCTGAGCCCCTTACATAGGCTGTCTTCCACTGAACTAGTCACCTCTGAGCTCCTTGCATAGGCTGTCATCCACAGAACTAGTCACATCTGAGCCCCTTACATAGGCTGTCATCCACAGAACTAGTCACCTCTGAGCTCCTTGCATAGGCTGTCATCCACAGAACTAGTCACCTCTGAGCCCCTTGCATAGGCTGTCTTCCACAGAACTAGTCACCTCTGAGCCCCTTGTTGAGGCTGTCATCCACAGAACTAGTCACCTCTGAGCCCCTTGCTGAGGCTGTCATCCACAGAACTAGTCACCTCTGAGCCCCTTGCTGAGGCTGTCATCCACGACCTGTAGAAGAGATGACGAAACTCTTTGGAAGAACAGGTTTCGCCTCATCTCCTCACAGCGAACCCAAATTCACAATATGCTCAGTCACAGAATAACAAACGCAACCGAGGAGAAGAGTGAAAGAACGCCTTTGTTGATAATCTAGGGTGACAGCTCATGGACACTACCTCCACCGTACACCCACCTCGTGTCTTGTAAAAACCATCTTACTGGACTACCGTGAGTCTCTACAATAAGCTCCATTGTCTTTCCCTCAGAGGCTGTAATCAGAGCGGCGGTGCCTTTTTTCTCACGCTGGCTGTTGCTACAACATATAGAACACACGGCTGCGTATTGTTCGGCTTCTATCATCGCCTGCTGTGACTCCATTAATCACTCTGCCTGCTGGGACTCCATTAATCACTCTGCCTGCTGGGACTCCATTAATCACTCTGCCTGCTGGGACTCCATTAATCACTCTGCCTGCTGGGACTCCATTAATCACTCTGCCTGCTGGGACTCCATTAATCACTCTGCCTGCTGGGACTCCATTAATCACTCTGCCTGCTGTGACTCCATTAATCACTCTGCCTGCTGGGACTCCATTAATCACTCTGCCAGCTGTGACTCCATTAATCACTCTGCCTGCTGTGACTCCATTAATCACTCTGCCTGCTGGGACTCCATTAATCACTCTGCCTGCTGGGACTCCATTAATCACTCTGCCTGCTGGGACTCCATTAATCACTCTGCCTGCTGGGACTCCATTTATCACTCTGCCTGCTGGGACTCCATTAATCACTCTGCCTGCTGGGACTCAATTAATCACTCTGCCTGCTGGGACTCCAATAATCACTCTGCCAGCTGGGACTCCATTAATCACTCTGCCTGCTGGGACTCAATTAATCACTCTGCCTGCTGGGACTCCATTAATCACTCTGTCTGCTGGGACTCCATTAATCACTCTGTCTGCTGGGACTCCATTAATCACTCTGCCTGCTGGGACTCCATTAATCACTCTGCCTGCTGGGACTCCATTAATCACTCTGCCTGCTGGGACTCCATTAATCACTCTGCCTGCTGGGACTCCATTAATCATTCTGTCTGCTGTGACCCCATTAATCACTCTGCCTGCTGGGACTCCATTAATCACTCTGCCTGCTGGGACTCCATTAATCATTCTGTCTGCTGTGACTCCATTAATCACTCTGCCTGCTGGGACTCAATTAATCACTCTGCCTGCTGGGACTCCATTAATCACTCTGCCTGCTGGGACTCCATTTATCACTCTGCCTGCTGGGACTCTATTAATCACTCTGCCTGCTGGGACTCCATTAATCACTCTGCCTGCTGGGACTCAATTAATCACTCTGCCTGCTGGGACTCCATTAATCACTCTGCCAGCTGGGACTCCATTAATCACTCTGCCTGCTGGGACTCAATTAATCACTCTGCCTGCTGGGACTCCATTAATCACTCTGCCAGCTGGGACTCCATTAATCACTCTGCCTGCTGGGACTCAATTAATCACTCTGCCTGCTGGGACTCCATTAATCACTCTGTCTGCTGGGACTCCATTAATCACTCTGTCTGCTGGGACTCCATTGATCACTCTGCCTGCTGGGACTCCATTAATCACTCTGCCTGCTGGGACTCCATTAATCACTCTGCCTGCTGGGACTCCATTAATCACTCTGCCTGCTGGGACTCCATTAATCATTCTGTCTGCTGGGACTCCATTAATCACTCTGCCTGCTGGGACTCCATTAATCACTCTGCCTGCTGGGACTCCATTAATCACTCTGCCTGCTGGGACTCCATTAATCATTCTGTCTGCTGGGACTCCATTAATCACTCTGCCTGCTGGGACTCAATTAATCACTCTGCCTGCTGGGACTCCATTAATCACTCTGCCTGCTGGGACTCAATTAATCACTCTGCCAGCTGGGACTCAATTAATCACTCTGCCAGCTGGGACTCCATTAATCACTCTGTCTGCTGGGACTCCATTAATCACTCTGTCTGCTGGGACTCCATTAATCACTCTGCCTGCTGGGACTCCATTAATCACTCTGCCTGATGGGACTCCATTAATCACTCTGTCTGCTGGGACTCCATTAATCACTCTGCCTGCTGGGACTCAATTAATCACTCTGCCTGCTGGGACTCCATTAATCACTCTGCCTGCTGGGACTCAATTAATCACTCTGCCAGCTGGGACTCCATTAATCACTCTGTCTGCTGGGACTCCATTAATCACTCTGCCAGCTGGGACTCCATTAATCACTCTGCCTGCTGGGACTCCATTAATCTGCCTGTCTGCTGGGACTCCATTAATCACTCTGCCTGCTGGGACTCCATTAATCACTCTGTCTGCTGGGACTCCATTAATCACTCTGCCTGCTGGGACTCCATTAATCACTCTGCCTGCTGGGACTCCATTAATCACTCTGCCAGCTGGAACTCCATTAATCACTCTGCCTGCTGGGACTCCATTAATCACTCTGCCTGCTGTGACTCCATTAATCACTCTGCCAGCTGGGACTCCATTAATCACTCTGCCTGCTGGGACTCCATTAATCACTCTGTCTGCTGGGACTCCATTAATCACTCTGTCTGCTGGGACTCCATTAATCACTCTGTCTGCTGGGACTCCATTAATCACTCTGCCTGCTGGGACTCCATTAATCTGCCTGTCTGCTGGGACTCCATTAATCACTCTGTCTGCTGGGACTCCATTACCCCTGATGATTAATGATCTAGAGCACATGGTAAATACTAACCCAAATGGGACGAAGAGAAGAGAAGTCATAATTATTAATCATTCCATCACATTCATCTGCTCTGACAAGTGAGGCGGTTTCAGAATGCTTTGCTTAGCACTAAAACCAAAACTTGAACAATCAAATATTTTACGATACGTCGACAGCAATTTCGAGATAACAAGTTTAGATGGAGGAGAGGGGAAACAGTGTGTTTCCAATGCCTGATTAGATTAACAGTAGTTTCTCCTTGTGTGAAGCTGCCAGTAGAGAACGCCTCGCTTGGCGAGGGAAATAGGCAGAGTTACTCCCGAGCGAGAAACAATCATTATTATCATTATCAAAAAATCCTGGCGTGATTACAAGCAGACTACCCACAGACAAACCATCTGCACTTCAGGTGGAAATCAATTGCACTCCAGGTACTGTGCTGTCATGATCTCTTCAGAGAGGGAGAACGAGCACGAAAGGAGAGACAATAATGACCAGAATTTATGAGGCTGCAAACTAGTATTTATCTCGTCATTTCTCGTTCTGACACTTTAAAAGAGACAGGAATTTCGCCAGCGGCTTTGTTTGTGGTCGTGTAGAAAATAAAAAAAATGATAATCTGTAAGTCTTGCTGAGTTTAAAGGCTATTGAGTTTATGAATCAACGTGCATCGTGTAGGGGAGTCGTCTACTGTACAGCGTATGCCTGTTGACATGGACAACACTGCTGGACAAGGACGCACAATGTGTAACCCAAAAACATGCCACAACAAAAAAATGATCTCAAACATCAGAACCGATTGACAAAATGTGATTGACATGACAATGGATACATTTTTTTTTCCACTGTCATAAACGCTGACCAGAGAAAACATGAGAAAAACAGTTCCCACCACTGTGCTGTCTCAAAGACAGGAAGAGAGAGGTGCATAGAGTCACAACAGAACGTCACCAGGTCGGTCTCAATGACTTTTTAATGATTATGAAGAGGGCTTGTGTTTGTCTTTCTCATGGAAACAATGTCAGTCACATCCAAACCAATGATAAACTCGAATCCCTTGTCATAGGAGGACTGTTCTCTGTGCAGTGATACGCAGGCTCAACGCCAGCGAGAAGTGTGACGTTGAGCAGGCCTTTTGGAGCACACCTCAGAACAGACCTGTTTTAATCTTTGTGCCAGAAGTCTTATTTCCACAAATCGAGACTTCTGTTTGTGTCACTGTCATTACAATGAACTCATGGAATCACAACTGTCTGTCTCCCATCTCTCTATTCCTCCCTCTCACCTCTCACTCCAGCCCTATCTCCCTCTCTCCCTCTCTCCCTCTCTCCCTCTCTCCCTCTCCTGAAGAAAATCATGCTCCCCCCTTCTCTTTGTATCTCTCTATTGGAAAATATATTATTCTGCACTCTGGACCGTCAGGGATGGTCTGTGTCATCTGTCCCTGATGTTATGTGGCTGTCTCTTCCCCCCCTTCTGTGCTCTCTCTCTCTCCCTCTCTCTCTCTCTCTCTCTCTCTGTCTCTCACTCTCTCTGTCTCTCCCTCTCTCTCTCTCCCTCTCTCTCTCTCTCTCTCTCTCTCCCCCTCTCTCTCTCTCTCTCTCTCTCTCCCTCTCTCTCTCTCTCTCTCTCTCTCTCTGTCTCTCTCTCTCTCTGTCTCTCTCTCTCAATTCAATTCAATTCAAGGGGCTTTATTGGCATTGGAAACATGTGTTAACATTGCCAAAGCAAGTGAGGTAGATAATATACAAAAGTGAAATAAACAATAAAAATTAACAGTAAACATTACACATACAGAAGTTTCAAAACAATAAAGACATTACAAATGTCTAATTATATATATACAGTGTTGTAACAATGTACAAATGGTTAAAGTACACAATGGAAAATAAATAAGCATAAATATGGGTTGTATTTACAATGGTGTTTGTTCTTCACTGGTTGCCCTTTTCTTGTGGCAACAGGTCACAAATCTTGCTGCTGTGATGGCACACTGTGGAATTTCACCCAGTAGATATGGGAGTTTATCAAAAATGGATTTGTTTTCAAATTCTTTGTGGATCTGTGTAATCTGAGGGAAATATGTGTCTCTAATATGGTCATACATTGGGCAGGAGGTTAGGAAGTGCAGCTCAGTTTCCACCTCATTTTGTGGGCAGTGAGCACATAGCCTGTCTTCTCTTGAGAGCCATGTCTGCCTACGGCGGCCTTTCTCAATAGCAAGGCTATGCTCACTGAGTCTGTACATAGTCAAAGCTTTCCTTAAGTTTGGGTCAGTCACAGTGGTCAGGTATTCTGCCACTGTGTACTCTCTGTTTAGGGCCAAATAGCATTCTAGTTTGCTCAGGTTTTTGTTAATTCTTTCCAATGTGTCAAGTAATTATCTTTTTGTTTTCTCTCTCTCTCTCTCTCTCTCTCTCTCTCTCTCTCTCTCTCTCTCTCTCTCTCTCTCTCTCTCTCTCTCTCTCAATCTCTCAATCTCTCTCTGTCTCTCTCTCTCTCTCTCTCTCTCTCTCTCTCTCTCTCTCTCTCTCTCTCTCTCTCTCAATCTCTCTCTCTCTCTCTGTCTCTCTCTCTCTCTCTCTCTCTCTCTCTCTCTCTCTCTCTCTCTCTCTCTCCTTTTCCCACCTTTTCCTGACGAGTCCTGGCTCCACTTCAGCAGAGGATACCATGGCATTGTTCTTCTGGGCCAAAATAATAACTTTCCCCATCCTGTGGCCCTCCAGCCCAAACTTTTATAACATTGTTTTCTCTTTCAGGTTAAATATTTTCACATCAGTTCTGAGCCCAGAGAGATAGAGGCAGTCAGGCCAGAGAGATAGAGAAAGGCAGCCCAGAGAGAAATAGACAGACAGGCCAGAGAGAAATAGGCAGGCAGGCCAGAGACAAAGAGACAGACAGGCCAGAGAGATAGAGAAAGGCAGCCCAGAGAGAAATAGACAGACAGGCCAGAGAGAAATAGGCAGGCAGGCCAGAGACAAAGAGACAGATAGGCCAGAGAGATAGAGAAAGGCAGGCCAGAGAGAAATAGGCAGGCAGGCCAGAGAGATAGAGAAAGGCAGGCCAGAGAGATAGAGAAAGGCAGGCCAGAGAGATAGAGAAAGGCAGGCCAGAGAGATAGAGAAAGGCAGGCCAGAGAGATAGAGACAGGCAGGCCAGAGAGATAGAGACAGGCAGGCCAGAGAGATACAGACAGGCAGGCCAGAGAGAGAGAGAGACAGGCAGGCCAGAGAGATAGAGACAGGCAGGCCAGAGAAATAGAGACAGGCAGGCCAGAGAGATAGAGACAGGCAGGCCAGAGAGAAATAGGCAGGCAGGCCAGAGAGACAGAGGCAGGCAGGCAAGAGAGATAGAGACAGGCAGGCCAGAGAGATACAGACACGCGGGCCAGAGAGATAGAGACAGGAGGGCCAGAGAGATAGAGACTGGCGGGCCAGAGAGATAGAGAGGCAGGCCAGAGAGATAGAAACTGACGGGCCAGAGAGATAGAAACAGGCGGGCCAGAGAGATAGAAACAGGCGGGCCAGAGAGATAGAAACAGGCGGGCCAGAGAGTAGAGACATGCGTACCAGAGAGATAGAGACAGGCGGGCCAGAGAGATAAAGACAGGAAGGCCAGAGAGATAGCAACAGGCAGGCCAGAGAGATAGCAACATGAATACCAGAGAGATAGCAACAGGCAGGCCAGAGAGATAGCAACAGGAAGGCCAGAGAGATAGCAACATGAATACCAGAGAGATAGCAACAGGCAGGCCAGAGAGATAGCAACAGGCAGGCCAGAGAGATAGCAACATGAAGGCCAGAGAGATAGCATCAGGCAGGCCACAGTTGACAAGATCTTCCAGCTATCTGACAGCTCTGGGTCTGTTCCCAGCACTACCACTGAGGAAAACAGGTAGTCAGCCAATGATGTATGGCACCACAGTGTTCAGCATGTCATGTGTGAAGAGAATGCAATTTGCATTCGTGGCAATGTATACAGAGTATATTGTTTCTCCATGTTTGATTGAGACAGAGAGAATGTGGGTATGTTTGTTGTTTGCTCTGCCTGTGACCACATGTCCTCTAGGGGAGGAGCAGAGTTGGGTAAGTTACTTTCTAAATGGAATCCGTTACCATTACCTGTCCAAAATAATATAACTAGTTACCTGTCCAAAATAATATAACTAGTTACCTGTCCAAAATAATATAACTAGTAACCTGTCTAAAATAATATAACTAGTTACCTGTCCAAAACAATATAACTAGTTACCTGTCCAAAATAATATAACTAGTTACCTGTCCAAAATAATATAACTAGTAACCTGTCTAAAATAATATAACTAGTTACCTGTCCAAAATAATATAACTAGTTACCTGTCTAAAATAATATAACTAGTTACCTGTCCAAAATAATATAACTAGTTACCTGTCCAGATTAATATACCTAGTTACCTGTCCAAAATAATATAACTAGTTACCTGTCCAGATTAATATACCTAGTTACCTGTCCAAAATAATATAACTAGTAACCTGTCCAAAATAATATAACGAGTTACCTGTCCAAAATAATATAACTAGTTACCTGTCCAAAATAATATAACTAGTAACCTGTCCAAAATAATATAACTAGTTACCTGTCCAAAATAATATAACTAGTTACCTGTCCAAAATAATATATCTAGTTACCTGTCCAAAATAATATGACTAGTTACCTGTCCAAAATAATATAACTAGTTACCTGTCCAAAATTATATAACTAGTCACCTGTCCAAAGATATATTCTTCAAGAATAAATATATATACAGTATATAATGTATATAATATAAATTCATAAATGGATGTAAAAACTACAGATTGCCCCTTTAAGTGCCACGCCCTGACCTTAGAGAGACGTTTTATTTCTCTATTTGGTGAGGTCAGGGTGTGATGTGGGGTGGGCATTCTATGTGTTGTATTTCTGTGTGATTTTGCCGAGTGTGGTTCCCAATCAGAGGCAGCTGTCTATCATTGTCTCTGATTGGGAATCATACTCAGGCAGCCTGTTTTGCCACCTTAGTTGTGGGTAGTTGTCTGTGTTAGTGGCCTGTATAGCCCTAGTAAGCGTCACATTCGTTTTTGTTGTTTCTTGTTTTGTTGGCGACATTCTTAATAAAGAAAAATGTACGCTAACCACGCTGCACCTTGGTCCGGTCATTTCCCTGACAACGTTCGTGACATTAAGTCTATCAAAAGTGTACAAGTTTGAGCATATGTCCATTAGTCCTATGGATGTATTTTTATTTACCAGCATGAATTAGATTGAGCAATACAGTACCTTGTAAAAGTATTCATCCCCCTTGGCGTTTTTCCTATTTTGTTGCATTACAACCTGTACATTGAATAGATATCTATTATGATTTCAGGTAATGGACACAAAATAGTCCAAATTGGTGAAGTGAAATGTAAAAAACTTGTTTAAAGAAAATACATATGTATTCACCCCCTTTGATATGAAGCCCCTAAATTAGATCTGGTGCAACCAATTACCTTCAGAAGTAACATAATCAGTTAAAAAAAGTCCACCTGTGTGCAATCTAAGTGTCACATAATCTGTCACATGATCTCAGTATATATACACCTGTTCTGAAAGGCCCCAGAGTCTGCAACACCACTAAGCAAGCGGGACCATGAAGACCAAGGAGCTCTCCAAACGGGTTAGGGACAGAGTTATGGAGAAGTACAGAGCAGGGTTGGGTTTTAAAAAAATATCAGAAACTTTGAACATCCCACGGAGCACAATTAAATCCATTATTAAAAATGGAAAGAATATGGCATCACAACAAACCTGGCAAGAGAGGGCCGCCCACCAAAATTCACGGACCAGGCAAGCAGGGCATTAATCAGAAAGAAAACAATGAGACCAAAGATAACCCTGAAAGAGCTGCAAAGCTCCACATCGGAGACTGGAGTATGTGTCCACAGGACCACTTTAAAGAGAGTGGCCAGAAAAAAAGCCATTGCTTAAAGAAAAAAAATAAGCATTCATGTTTTGTGTTCGCCAAAAGGCATGTGGGAGACTCCCCAAACATATGGTAGAAGGTACTCTGGTCAGATGAGACAAAAATGTAGCTTTTTGGCCATCAATGGAAAAGCTATGTCTTCGCGCAAACCCAAAACCTCTCATCACCCCGAAAACACCATCCCCACAGTGAAGCATGGTGGTGGCAGCATCATGCTGTGGGGATGTTTTTCATCGGCAGGGACTGGGAAACTGGTCAGAATTGAAGGAATGATGGATGGCGCTAAATACAGGGAAATTCTTAAGGGAAACCAGTGTCAGTCTTCCAGAGATTTGAGACTAGGGCGGAGGTTCACCTTCCAACAGGACAATGACCCTAAGCATACTGTTAAAGCAACACTCGAGTGGTTTAAGGGGAAACATTTTAATGTCTTGGAATGGCCTAGTCAAAGCCCAGGCCTCAATACAATTGAGAATCTGTGGTAAGACTTAAAGATTACAGTAGACCAGCGGAACCCATCCAACTTGAAGGAGCTGGAGCAGTTTTAAAGAACGGGCAAACATCCCAGAAGTTAGATGTGCCAAGCTTATAGAGACATACCCCATTAGACTTGCGGCTGTAATTGCTGTAAAGGTGGCTCTACAAGTATCTGACTTTGGGGAGGTGAATAGTTATGCACACTCAAGTTTCCAGTTTTTTTTTCTTATTTCTTGTTTGTTTCACAATAAAAAATATTTTGCATATTCAAAGTGGTAGGCATGTTATGTAAATCAAATGATACGAACCTCACAAAAAATCTATTTTAATTCCAACAAAAAAATAGGAAAAATGCAAAGTGGGTGAATACTCATTCAAGCCACTGTAAAAAAAAAAACTTTTATTCCATTGGCTGGGATCCGCACTATGCAGTTTTTTTCACTGTCTGTCCACTGGTTTCAAAAACATTGATTGATAGGCAACTTAAATGTCTTGAATTCAACTATTATTGGCCGTCCACAACAACCACAATCCGTAAAGCACATATAGTTAAATGAGAGATCAGCAGTGTGATTCACATCAATGCGCTGTGTAGATCTCAATAATAGGTGATATCTGTATCGCTGTAGACTACACCACTGCTGTCATCCTGACCTCCAAGCGTTTATTCAAGGTGGATAATCTTTGGATGCAGACAGTCTCACCATTGGAAGACATAGTTTGGACTGTAGACTACACCACTGCTGTCATCCTGACCTCCAAGCGTTTATTCAAGGTGGATAATCTTTGGATGCAGACAGTCTCACCATTGGAAGACATAGTTTGGACTGTAGCCTTCAAAAGACTATTCCTGCTCTTTTCCCCGTGACCCAACAAACACATTTGGTGTGTCATCCTAGTGGTCTCTGATTGGTGGTCATCATTTGGTGTGTCATCCTAGTGGTCTCTGATTGGTGGTCATCATTTGGTGTGTCAACCTAGTGGTCTCTGATTGGTGGTCATCATTTGGTGTGTCATCCTAGTGGTCTCTGATTGGTGGTCATCATTTGGTGTGTCATCCTAGTGGTTTCTGATTGGTGGTCATCATTTGGTGTGTCATCCTAGTGGTCTCTGATTGGTGGTCATCATTTGGTGTGTCATCCTAGTGGTCTCTGATTGGTGGTCATCATTTGGTGTGTCATCCTAGTGGTCTCTGATTGGTGGTCATCATTTGGTGTGTCATCCTAGTGGTCTCTGATTGGTGGTCATCATTTGGTGTGTCATCCTAGTGGTCTCTGATTGGTGGTCATCATTTGGTGTGTCATCCTAGTGGTCTCTGATTGGTGGTCATCATTTGGTGTGTCATCCTAGTGGTCTCTGATTGGTGGTCATCATTTGGTGTGTCATCCTAGTGGTCTCTGATTGGTGGTCAAACTCTCCCACGTTGAACACATTTTAACTTGCGCCTTTTTTCAATGCTGACTTGAATGTCATTGAGAAAACAAAGACATGTCAAATGCTTTTTTTTTGCAAACGTCCTTTATGAATATTAAAGTAATCCTTGAAGTCTAGTTTTTCAGAAGTATCTGTAATTTGATTACAATATTTTTCCTGATAACGTAACTGAGTACACTTGCATTTTTTTTTGTAGTCCTTTAGATGTCACGGATTACATGTCATCCGTTATCTGTCCAACCCCGGGGAGGAATCGAGGTTTGACTCTCATTGGCCGGAGCAATAATTCTCACCCTGAGTTTTTTTTGGTGGTCACAGACAGGCAACAGTCACAACACCTTAAATAAACACACACTGTCACACTGGTGTCTGGCTGTTCAGCAGAGGTGAAAACGTGACGAGTGACACTATCCCTCTGAATCTTTTACTGATTCTCTTTCATATTATGTCTACTGCGCCTTTCTTATCAGTCTCATCTTAAACACAGCAACAGCTTTTCTGGGAGACATGCTCTACTGCTACATTACAGATCTCTGTATTTATACTCACAAACACCATTGTATGCGGGTGCATTGTCGGTCATGTGTGTCTCACATGGTGATCATTGGGTACATACCTACAAGCTTCACACTAGGATGTTGCTGTGCAATCTCTGTGTTTATGTGTGGGCTTTTTTAAAACTGGAAAAGCCCTGGGTTTCCATGAAG